>NW_019420688.1:0-5975 GCF_000390285.2 Anoplophora glabripennis
CACGTCATTTTTGAGTATTTTTGCAGTTTTTATTTTTTTCTGCAAATAGCACAACTTTTTTTCTTGGCGCAACCTTATATTTTCATTGTATATATTATTTTCGACCGATTTTTACTAATATCCAAATTACGTCAAGCAACAGCCATATCTCGAAGGTTTTGAGCTTAATTCTCTTGGACTAATAGACAAGCCGTGTGCCGCTCTATGCTCATGATACACAATGCTACTGATTCGTCACACTCACACACGCACTAACGACAATGAAATGCACACTCAACATCCCACAGAAAAAAAACTGGCATTAGGATGCCGCTAGATATGTATCGAATAAATTGATCGATGCGAAGCTTCAGATTAGAGGCAGACAAGTACATGTTATTGTATAATGACGCGGACAGTGGGATTACTAAAATGTGACGTTGTGGATGCTTCGTCACCAATAGCATCTATTAAAAAATTCGCCTATTTTAGATACGCGCCTGTGACCTCGGTAACTGTTGAACGGTCATATTCGGTTTTGAAATGGGTATTTACCGATCGCGGGAGATGATTAACCGCGGAACACTTAAAACAACTATCAATTATTTTCTACAATCGCTTTCCTTACGAGTTAGAAATTATTATTTTGTTAACTTTTTCCTGGTACAACTGGGTTAGGTCCCTCGAATAGCTTCAAACTGCAGTTAGAATTGTTAATTCAAATCTTTCTGTATAGATGGCGTGGCGATATTAAAAATTTTTTTGATTCCTGGAACGTAGAAATGCGGTCCATCTGAAAGATTGTTAAATTTTGAATAATTTTTGTAATATACAGTCATTTTTCTTCTTAAAATGACCCAAGGAATCACCTCTTCAGATATATTTATATACTTAAAGTACTCCTGTATGCAATTATTAGTATTTTAATTAACTTGATAAAATTCCATTACTCTGCGGTCCATGTTTTAATACCTACTTAATTTGTTAAAAATAGATATTGACTTATTCCCAATAATTATTTCAAGGAACAATTTTTATAATCGCCTGATTGATGAAATCGTTAAAAGTTTAAACTAGACATTTTGCATTTTCATTAAGTAATAGGTAGTATTCTAGAACGACAAACTACATTGTAATAATAGGTAATACTCTTATAATAATTATTAATCAATTTTAAACTAATTACCAACTACCTGTTACACTTCTCCTGAAATAATTTCAATTATAATTAATTGGTTTCAGTATTAATTTAAATTAGTTACCTTATTGCAGCTTTAGTTAGTGTGGTTTTAGTGTAATATATAAATTAAATTTGTAATTAAAGCCTTTATAACAAATACATTGATTATTAATATCAATGAATTTATTCATTTCGCAATAAAGTTAATAACAAATATTCAAATTAAATATAAGTTATATAAAATTTGTTCTATTATATTAAAACATACAAAACAATACCAGATAGACAGAATTAACTGAATATTTCAAATAATATTTCTACTACATGCCAAATTATGTAATGATATATTGAGATTTCTTAGTCATGAACTTGAACATAATTAAAAATAAATAAGACTTTATATATTGTCAAATAACAGTTAACAGTTTTAAATATCTAAAGAAAGCAGAATACCTTATAGTGACATTTACAAAACTCTGCACAACGAGGAACTGGATCTATTCTGCTAAATTCGGAACAAATATTCATTAACCTGCTTTCATATTAACCAGAATAAAAATTTGAACTTATGTCTTTGTTATTGACAACAAAAATTACGACAGACGTAGACATACGAGTATATTGTGTTGCCTTTATGGGAGAAATAATAATGGTTAACAAAATCAATAACCTCCCACTGTGAAAGGGAAAGACAAAGAAACATAAAAACGTCTGTCGACAGCGGTTCAAAGAAACCCTATGTACTAAGAAATCGTATCAGTGCCTTGTTTTACCAGCTTTCTGAGTGCTTAAATGTATCTTACAAAAATGAATTAAAAGAGTTTAACAATATAACGGTCAATAGTCATTAAAGTGAACAAGAAATACTTTGCAAACTGACCTTTTTTAATTACAAGCAAACAGCCGCATGAGATCAAATTACTGAAGTTGTTGAAATGGTAAGTAGAATTTAATAGTAGATAGTAAGAACTTTTAGCAAACAATACAATATACAACAAATACAAACAACAAAAGGGTATTTAAAAAATATTTCCGATGTAGGTACGTATTACTAAGCACCAGTGACAGACTGCTTGTCGTTATTATCACATTTTTTTTAATACTAAGGAGTTTTTAACATCTGTGATAGAATAAGTAAATACCTGTTAGTATTAAAATAAAATTGCAAAATATAGAGAGAAGAAGGAAAAAAATAAGAACAATATCAAACGGTATAATATTGTCTTTATTTAGGTTATAGCGATAACTGATACAAAATGCAATATTTTAATAAAAGATTTAATTGTTTGATTAGAAAATTATTATATTTGATAGAATTAGTAAGATTAATTTGGTACCTTCTTTAGCCTGAGCATTACCACTATATTTACCGTAAATGAAAACAAAAATTACTAAAACATATTGAAATAATCGATGCCCACAAACCTAAGAAAAAAATCTACGCTGTTCAGCAGCAGTTAATCCAGTCAACAGTTCACAAAATGGGAACAGTTCCAGTTCTTCGTTAATCCGTAAAATCTACTCCGAACTCCGACTCGTATTCAAAACTGAGAATTTCATGAGGTAGTAGATAAAAGATAATTGATTTATTGCAAGAAAATCCGCTTTTGATAAAGTATTCAGAACGGAGCGTGTGCCATTTGCCATTTTATAGACCCTGTTATCCTTTCATGAAAGCAATACGTGCCGGAGGATGAAGATTCCCTCCAGGATTACCCCTCTTAAATGCGTAACTCTGAAAATGAACTATTTTACTGCACGGGCTCGCAAACTCGAGTTTTCAATCTGGGAAATAATTTAGCACTACGCGGATAATAAACCGTGCCATTAAACTGGATAAAGACTTAAAAAAAAGCAGCAGGGATTGATTAAGTAAATTGTTCTGTTTTAAATCAAAACAAGGTAATGCAGGTAAATTAATAAATAGGTAAGCCTAAAATAATAATCAGAATTTGTTTCATTGGAAACATTGTAGACAATTGTCAGATGAAATTTATATGGAATAGAAAAAGGATCGTTAAGTACCACAAAGTATGGAAAAGAAGTTTGAAATTTTAATTGCTTTATTGGTTTATTGGTTTAATTGGTATATCCAATATGTTTGTAGTGACAACAATGTGTATTATAATTCTATGTTCAAGTGAGCAAAATATTTTCAAAGTTTTGCAAACTTTGCTGATAAAAATGCCCATTCTCCTAATATAGGATATCCTCAATTCCTTTATCGTAAAAAATCGTCGTCTATGAGTGTAGGATCTGAAAACTGAGTTTGTATTGCGATTTCCGCTTTAAAGTATTTGTATCTTCTTTTTGGAATCAATTTTAAAGGCCGGTTTTAGGCCCTATCATGGTCAATTCATCCTAATTATTTGGAATATGTTTTTTGTACCTTCAGAAACAATATTAAATCGATTCTAGGCAGAACGGATACAACCCCCCAACCCAAACATTAAAAAATGCTTAAAAAGGTAATAAAACCATTTTTTTTCATCTGATGTACCGAATCATATAAATAATATTTTTTGGGCATAATTTAAGAATAACAATTGTTTATAATCAAAAATAGTAAACTCTTACTCTACCCTCCCCCCCCTCTAATCCCCCTCTCCCTCAACTGCATAACCTCTAAAAGACACGGAATAATTGAATATTAAAAGAAATTCTACATCATGTAAAAATATTTATTTAAAGGTCTAGAAAAAATAATATTCTACTAGATTTAGCAATAAGTAAAACTCCCTACCGCCAGCATTTTACAGGGGACCAGCACCCCAATCAGTAAGAGGCACGGGAATTCACTTCAAACTATAACAAAAAATATTAGAAATGAATTGTTTTTATAAAAGTTAGAGAAACAAGATGAAGGTATAAGGAAGAAAAAGATATAAGGGACGGCGCTCGAATGGAAGGAGGTGGATGGACCTATTTTTAAACTAGAAACATTTCAATATTTTTTTATATTAGACTGACCGATAAATGTTTTTGTGAAATCTCTTTGATATTCTTCAGTATCTTTCAGGGATTACGTAAATCGGGGAAAAGGGTGGAAGGTGCGGAGGTAAATTTTTTTTTATGACTACACTAAGAATGTTATTTATATGATTCTGTGCATCAGATGTAATAAAAACAGTTTTCTTACATTATTAAGAGTTTTTGAGTGTTTTGGGCGGAGGGGATTAATCTGTTTTGCTTGGAATCGATTTAATATTGTTGCATTATGTTCAAAAAACATATTCCATATGTTTAGGATCAATTCGTAATAGTGTTGTCAATTCAAATGTAAAAATACATAAGTAAAATTGGTAAGTATTCCATGATCCTTGTTTGTTCAAATCCTTAATATCCATTGCAATGAGGATTCGATACAAAACGTATACCTTTTTATTTGGTAAACAGGTGTTCTTAGAAATACAGCCATTTTATTGGTTGCCCGTAATAAAATTCGTATATGTGTGAGGCCAATTAATCATGGACAATCATATGTATATGGTAGGTCGTGACAGTGGCAGGTAGTAATGTCATGATAACATTGTTATTGTTTGACAGTTTGTATTAGTATTTAATTAAAATGGGTTACACAGAAGTAGAAAATTGAAATATTATTAGGAATTAGAATAAACTATTCAGAATATCTTAACTACTCTATTTTAATTTCTATAATATTTAAATTTTCTACTTCTGTGTAACCCATTTTAATTAAATAATAATACAAACTGTCTAACAATAATAATGTTGTCATAATATTACATGTCACTGTCACGGCCTAATTAGTGCGATTTAGTTAAAATACTTATACTCAATTTGGACTATATCAAATTTTGATATGTCAAAATATATTGCAAATAAATCTAAATCCTTACGTAATTGGAAAAAAGGCAGAAATGCCCGAAAAATGTCCAACAATTACAAAATATTTTATTTTCTTAATAAAAAATGTTCTTTTCGTTTTTTAATATTATCTCGCTTATTGTTAGAGATGGACCCAACAAACCCTATATGACTGTGCTAGACAGGGAACGTTCTATCCAAATGTGTAAAAATATACAGGGTGTTCCATTTAAATTAACAAAGTTAACATCCGCGGCCATTTTGTTTGAACTTCATTTGTTTTTCTATCATATTCGAATATTTCATAAAAAATCGTGCAATTTTTGTATTTTTTTATAACTCTTAAAACAAAAGAGTTAAAGGGGGGGAGGTCAAAATATAGTTAATCACCCTGTACCTAGTTATAAGTCTGTGTAGAAATTTTATTATAAACAGATACCTAATATTGATGTTGATTATGAAAATATTTAGTTCCTGTTCCTTTAGTTGATTATTTTATTTTTGTTTTGTTAATTAAAAAATTGTGATTATAAGTGATAAATTAATAGGAAGAACGCTTCTGTATCTTTAAATTAAAGCTTGTTTTTTTTTAAGATTTCTTCGGTTAAATTCCTTATTTACTATTTATTTAATTAAAAGACTGCATGATTAATGATTATTAATAATTATTATTGGAAGAAAACTATGATTCAAAAACATTGAAATAAACATAAGTATATTGAAAGTGTTTAATAAAAAAACAAGTTAAAGGTTTTTAAGAAGAAACTCAAGTTTTGTTAGTAGAAGTATAAACATAAGTAATTAATAAAAATACCGAATAAATAATAAATGTTAATGATGATTGTTAAGTATAATAGCATGTTTATATTTCACATTGCAATATCAAAATTATTACTTTTTTAAGTTTTAGAAATTTCTCGAGAATTCGAGAATTCCCGGGAATTCCTAGTCGAGAATTCTCGAGACCCGAGAAAAAAAGTAGGCCGAG
>NW_019420689.1:0-5981 GCF_000390285.2 Anoplophora glabripennis
GCGAAAATGTTTAAACAATCACCACGGCTCACCTAATCGTCCGATTTGAATTTTTCAAAAAGCATTTTAAAGCTTGAGAACTCTTCTTTTTGTGGCGAAATTTTCAAGTATTCAAGGCTTTAGATTTTTAGAAATTTGATTTTGAAAATTCTTTAAATTAAAAAAAATTAAAAAAATAAACAATTATTATGTAAAAACTATCGAACCGAATTGAAATTTGATGTGATGATTCTATGCACTAAGAAGTTTAATTGGAAAAAGTATGAAGATCCTAGGTATTATTCAAGTGTCTGAAAAAAATTTACAAATAAACTAGCATTTTGTACAATTTTTTAAATGATTTTTCCGATTTTTGCAACAACAATAATTATTTTTTCGAATTGCAACTAACTCTATCTTGATCAAAATTTAATTACAAAACTTTTTTTCCTCTTCCATTTTTGTCTAAAACGAATAGTTGCTAAGTTGTCGACGATAAATCCAAGAAAAAAATGAATTTTTTTGCTATTTTTTTATACTTTTTTGCAATAACAATTAAGCCCACGATTTTTTTTATTTGCATAGAAATATTATCATTTCTGATGTTATCTAGAAGCCGTTAAAGCAAAAATCTCCGATCATATGCGTTTTACCCAACCCGAAACAAGTACCACCTGGACTATGGGATCTCCACCTTAGGTTAATAAGAACTTTCCAAATTACTGGATAGGAGGCAGAGGTTCGATTGAGTGGCCTCCCAGACCGCCAGATTTGACGCCCTTAGACTTTTTTCTATGCAGACGCTTAAAGTTGAAAATTTATGCAACCGACCGAACTCACTTGAGGAGCTTCGTCGACGAATTGTTGAAGAATGTCGCCAGATAATGCCCAAAATTGGAAAAGTTTTCTAATGAGGTGTCACTCAACATAAGGGTGCTATTTAAAGTTTAAGACACCAAAACTTACGCCATCACGTGCCCCCCTTGAAAAGAAAATCGACGTGTCTAAGGGTTTCTTTTTAATTCTGATATTTTCCAGGTGGGAAGTTCTAATTGGAACACCCTGTATATCATTATTAGTCATAATATTAGCATGAACTACTTTAGAAGGACTGAGAGATTAATAAAGCTGTGTCTACATATGATAGTTATAATATGTCGGAGATTTAATAACATTTAAAGTGTAAATAGATTGTAACGGCCCTAATATACTTCCTTGTAGTACACCAGATAACATGTCTAGCGGTTATGAAAATTTATTGTCGAATAATACTCGCTGTTTCTTATGGAAAAGAAAAAAGCTACTAATGGTGGAATTGAGTTCGTGATACTGAATTGAGTTTATCGTGATTACTTTATAAACAGCCCTTTGTTTTGTTCCCATCACTCTGGTTAACGTACTTCTTTTTTTTTCAGGTGACGGACACGAACGACAATCTCCCCGTTTTCCTTGAAAGCGCTTATTCGTTCGACGTGCCGGAAAACGCCGCTCGAGGATCGAGAGTGGGGCAAATCAAAGCCACCGATCCAGATCTTGGAATCAACGCACAACTAACCTACAACGTCATCAGCGACTGGGCAAATGACGTCTTCTCCCTGAACCCCCAAACGGGAGTCTTCACGCTGACATCCAAACTAGACTACGAGGAGGTATATGATTTTATTTTCGTACCAAATACACCCACCAAATTTATTAAAAAATATCTCATGCGGTTTAGGAATTAAAAATGTCGATTTAATTTTTTTATTTTGTAAATTCTATAGCTCGAAAAGGGGCCTAACCTAACCCACGGATTTTTTTTACATACTTCGAAAACGCCCTGTATATACTCGTTATTCTAACGCATCAAATTTGTCTGTATGTTGTCGTTCGCATTTCAAGATTTTATTGAGTTGGCATTTGGATTTTATTAAATCTCGGTGCGACCTAGAGCAAAATGTACAAAACACTCCCCGGCTACATAAAATGCAAAACCCGACAGCCTTGATTTATATATAGAATAAAATTACTTATTAAATTACGGCCCCGCTTAGAAATAATAATATGGAAAATATTGGATATCGCCCGGTAAAAATGAGCGGCGATCGTTAAAAATATAAATAAACAAACCGTGAACTTGCCGGTGGAAGAAGTGAGCGCCGAGCGTTTTTTCCACTTTCTCGTGAACTTGCACTTGAACACAAGACGCCGGCGTGGCGCAATCTTATGTAAGTGCTGTCGACCACATTTTTATGCAAATCGTTTACACTCTATTGACAATGAAAATTACGCTCGGTAGGAATAATTAAGCTGTGCTCGTTCCATCGCAAACTAAAGCCCTGAGAAGGAGGTCACACAGTAACATTGCCCGTTCNGTAGGAATAATTAAGCTGTGCTCGTTCCATCGCAAACTAAAGCCCTGAGAAGGAGGTCACACAGTAACATTGCACGTTCAGTGATTTACTTTATTGTGACAGAAATGAAATTAATATCCACACCAGTAAAAGCTCATAAGTGCAAAAAGAAATGCGACAAGATGTTCGCTGCTGTCGTTGCTCGTGAATTATGTTTGCGGCATTGTCGATGGCCTGCGATATGTCTATTGTTTCCTATTCTGAATCCAAAGCCAGAAATAGCCCGTAAAACTCGAAAAAGCTCCAAAACCACTCGGGCAGATGTACGAAAACATCAATTCGAAATTTTCACCGATGTTTTGAAGACCCATCTAGATTCCCAAAAAATTTGCCTATGTTTCGAATGTTCACTGAAATCCAAATACGTTAAAGGGGAGAAAGATCTACCTCGAGAGTTGGCAGAGACACCGAAAGGTGTGATCAAACGTCGACTCTGTTTGTGCGCTCTCCATGTTTCAAACCACTTCTTGGTCACACGTTTACCGCGTTTACTCCCTCACAAACCCTTACATTGTCCTCTACAGTATCGTGTGTATTTATTACGTCACGTCACAATATTCTTAAGAAGTAAACGTTGCCACTGTTACACTTTTGCGTCACAATCTTATATAACGCGTGCGCTCTTGTTGAACTAAGCAAAATTTCGTAGTTAACGTTTTTGATAGCTTCATCCAATCATCCAGGCTGCCCAGCTTTAAACACTAAGTCACGCTGTTCAACCGAAACCGCCGTCGGATTAATTAGAGGTTTTATGCTTGACTGCGAAGATCTGTCTCCAAAGAAACGCTGATATAAATTTAATTAATGATAAAAAAAAAACAGTATTATGTATCCGGACAAATTACCTTCCTTCGGACTAGTCTAAATAAGATAAAGGAAAAAAAACATCCAGTCAACCAAAGATATTAAAATTGTTACTGCGTTCTATTTTATTTGTTGGTGCAATTGCAAAAGTTTTAATTTTAAAGTACAGGGTGTTATACAGGAGCAAACACCTTGAATCCAAAATATAATAATTGGGCTGAAAAGATATTTGACAAAGTATCTCCTTGATTTTATTAATAAAAACGAGTAATTCTCAGTGAATAAAATAACTATAGAACTATTTGTTTTACAAAAAAACATTTAATTTTCTACGCCACTGAATTTTCTGGATTTTTAATGATTGTATTTAAAATTGTACTTTTAATCACTTTTCACAAATTTTTGGTTTAGTTACAACAAATTGTGCATTTCTGATTTTCATATATCAGGCCCCAAAAGGCAGTTGTCGGGAGACGCTGTCGAGGCTAGGCAACATTTTTTAAAACACCTGTGTCTACCTGTGTGGTACAGAATTCACTTTGTATTCTAAACCGTAGTTGTGTTTCTTAGGCGATTAAGGAACTTTTTCCTTTTTAATTGCAGCTTTTTTCTCGCCACTGCAGAATCCGGTGCGGAGACGTCTCTCGGTTGTTACAAAATGAAATTCGTTTTCTTATTATTCGTCGCAATTGCCGTGCCGGGAGAGGCCGGCGAAAAAAAAAGGAGGACTTCTTTATAACTTTGTTATACCACTGTAAAAAGTTACAGTAAATTTATTTACAATCGAACTGAGCCGTTCATGTATACAACACACTGTCCTTGTAGCCTATTCTTGGTCCTTATTCAGTGCGGCGGTGCCGTCCTTTTCCAACGGGCGGGCACGAGAAGGACGGGGCGACGCATGTGAGTAACTTCGTGCCGGTATAAAAATAAACGAAGAAAAAGGCGAACTATTGTCAACTCAACTCGTGGTTATTTTTAAGTGAAACTGCGGCAGCCCGCTGGAAAAATGCCTGACTTATGATTGCCGGTTGTTTTTGCAAAACAAGACCACCTATGATTGTTTGACTCGGATATCGTACGCTCCGTAATACGATTATTAAATACGGCCCATTAGGTAGGGGTGACCTGCATATGTTGAAACAGGGCGTCAATTGTAACAATCGCGCTTGTGCTGTCATCAGTTGAGTTTTTTAAAAGTTATAGCTTAGTCAGTTGCCCCTTGACAGTCGTCAGTTGTGAAGAAGTAGCATATTTAAAAAAAAATAGCAATTATTATCAATCAGTATTATTATTGGAATATAATGGACAATCAAAATTTGTTACAAATCACACACTAGTTTTTTATGGGGAAATCGTATTACTATTTTATTTGGACTAGCACTATATTTGTAACGAGTATATCATTATTAGTCATAATATTAGCATGAACTACTTTAGAAGGACTGAGAGATTAATAAAGCTGTGTCTACATATGATAGTTATAATATGTCGGAGATTTAATAACATTTAAAGTGTAAATAGATTGTAACGGCCCTAATATACTTCCTTGTAGTACACCAGATAACATGTCTAGCGGTTATGAAAATTTATTGTCGAATAATACTCGCTGTTTCTTATGGAAAAGAAAAAAGCTACTAATGGTGGAATTGAGTTCGTGATACTGAATTGAGTTTATCGTGATTACTTTATAAACAGCCCTTTGTTTTGTTCCCATCACTCTGGTTAACGTACTTCTTTTTTTTTCAGGTGACGGACACGAACGACAATCTTCCCGTTTTCCTCGAAAGCGCTTATTCGTTCGACGTGCCGGAAAACGCCGCTCGAGGATCCAGGGTGGGGCAAATCAAAGCCACCGATCCAGACCTTGGTATCAACGCACAACTAACCTACAACGTCATCAGCGACTGGGCAAATGACGTCTTCTCCCTGAACCCCCAAACGGGAGTCTTCACGCTGACGTCCAAACTAGACTACGAGGAGGTATGTGATTTTATTTTCGTACCAAATACACCCACCAAATTTATTAAAAAATATCTCATGCGGTTTAGGAATTAAAAATGTTGATTTAATTTTTCTATTTTGTAAATTCTATAGCTCGAAAAGGGGCCTAACCTAACCCAGGGATTTTTTGTACATACTTCGAAAACGCCCTGTATATACTCGTTATTCTAACGCATCAAATTTGTCTGTATGTTGTCGTTCGCATTTCAAGATTTTATTGAGTTGGCATTTGGATTTTATTAAATCTCGGTGCGACCTAGAGCAAAATGTACAAAACACTCCCCGGCTACATAAAATGCAAAACCCGACAGCCTTGATTTATATATAGAATAAAATTACTTATTAAATTACGGCCCCGCTTAGAAATAATAATATGGAAAATATTGGATATCGCCCGGTAAAAATGAACGGCGATCGTTAAAAATATAAATAAACAAACCGTGAACTTGCCGGTGGAAGAAGTGAGCGCCGAGCGTTTTTTCCACTTTCTCGTGAACTTGCACTTGAACACAAGACGCCGGCGTGGCGCAATCTTATGTAAGTGCTGTCGACCACATTTTTATGCAAATCGTTTACACTCTATTGACAATGAAAATTACGCTCGGTAGGAATAATTAAGCTGTGCTCGTTCCATCGCAAACTAAAGCCCTGAGAAGGAGGTCACACAGTAACATTGCACGTTCAGTGATTTACTTTATTGTGACAGAAATGAAATTAATATCCACACCAGTAAAAGCTCATAAGTGCAAAAAGAAATGCGACAAGATGTTCGCTGCTGTCGTTGCTCGTGAATTATGTTTG
>NW_019420690.1:0-5969 GCF_000390285.2 Anoplophora glabripennis
GATTATAATAAAAATATTTTACATTAATATTGGTAAAAGGGTAGTTTATAAGAGTTGAAAATGGCAAAAGTAAAATATTCTTTCATAAACAATATAGGGGAATTTTTATTTTAAATGATTGCACAATTATAGCATTCCAAGATTTAAAACGTAATTTTTTATCACTTTTTTAGCACAGGGGTGATTTATAAGGGTTGAAAAGTGTTATGAGATACAAATTCTTTCATAAGCAATGAGGGAATTTTTATTTTAAGAAATTGTACCGTTAAAACATTCCAAGCTTTTAAAAAGTAATTTTCTATCATTTTTGTCAATACAGGGGTGGTTTTTAGGGGTTGAAAGGGAAACATTCTTTTATTAGATATAAAGTAAGTTTTATTTTAAATAATTGCACGATTTAATCATTCCAAATCTTTAAAAAGCAATTTTGTATCATTATTTTTTGCATAGGGGTAGTTTTTAAGGGTTAAATAAAGGGTCGAAAAGATCAAATATATCATAAAACATGTTCCAGAACATGGAACATTATTTAATCTTTGTGCTTGAAAAAGATTTTTATCAATAAAATGCTTAGAACTTAATTTTTCAATTTTTTTTCACTTAGGGGTAGTTTTTACCCCTAAAAAACAAAAAGCGTCAATCGGACTTATGTCAGTTTTGAACTTGAGCCTAAGATAATCCTTATTCTAAATTTTCATGTAAATCCATTCTGTTTCAAAGAATTTGGATTTTCAGCCTCAATCATTGTACTGAAGATAGAATTCTAATACAGTATACAAACATTTCTTTATTAGATATCGTTTTAATTTTAAGTAGTTAGTAGGAGTAGTTAAATTTAATTGTGCAAATGGTAAATGAAAATTCTGTTTTTGTGTGGTATCGACACTGTGATACTCATTATTTGCTTTTGTGTTTGAATATGTACATACATATAATTATGTTTAAATATATTTCTTCAAGAATAAGTACTGGAAATGCACCCGTTTCAAAATGACAAATTTACAAGATATTTAAGGGGAGAAATAATAATACGAGTGACTTAATAAGAACCGTTGGAATAGCGCCTTTAATTTGAAAACCAAAAAAAGTATAATAGTCAAATGTTACACAAATTTTCTAATAATGTATTGTGCACCTCCCAACAATCTTTCAAAAATTTCTGCCCCTTTAAAGGGGTTGAAATAAGCATACCCTAAGTTATTTTGTGCTTTCTGCTATTTCCGTTTGACAAATATTAAATATTCAAATATTTTTGTGAAAATTCTAAATTTTTTCAACATTTACCAAAGCAATATTTAAAAACTGGTTATAAAGTGTGGCATGTTGCTTATGTACCAAGAAATGATTTTCCTTCTGTTTCCGAAAAGAACCAAGTTTTTTTTCATAACCAAACATTTGTGAATATTTTCAAGTACATACAGTAAGCTCTCATCTTTACAACACTATTATAAAACTATAGAAATAGTACAAATACTATAAGAAAAATTAGGATTTTACGAAAAACTCTAAAATATTTTTTACATCGGCTTTGAACTTTATAAAACAATCCCCAATATAGAAAAAGACACCAGTGAATACAAAACACATTTTCCTACACAAACCGGCACATCAACAGTTATATCAAACGAGACAGAAAAAGCTGTCAAAGAAGACTATGCACCAGAAGAAATTGATGATTTTGTAGAACTGAACCAAAAATCGCAGGTTTGTCCTTCTGTTGTTTTTTAAAACATTCCAAATTTATGTTAATCTCCTTTTTAAACAAAAAGATAAAATTTCAGATTGGTTTTGAACACTTTGAAGACTTCGCCAGAAATGATCCTCCGTATCAACAAACGCACGACATAAACGAATTCGAAAACAAGTACGATCTAGCCCACTTAGCACAACACGCTTCTAGGAATACCGAAAATATTTTTCAAGACTTTGACGATGATAGAATACCGGCAGCTATACAAATTAACACGAATAATCCTTTCGATTTAATAGAAGACACAGATGCTGAACTATGGAGGATGGGCGAAAACGCGCTAGGCCTAGCAGAAACCTCTGTAAGAAATTTTGGAGCAAATCCGTTTGAATCGAGCGACGACGAAGTGGAAATAAGGTTCGGCGATGGTACTATAAGTATGGTGCAGAATAACTGGAGAAATTCGACAAGAAATCCCTTTGAAACCATTGAGGAGTCGATGGAAAAAAGGCAACTGGACGATGAGGCTTTATTTATCGTACAAAACGCTTCAAGAAATTACGCTACAAACCCATTCGATGTGCTTGAGGAAGATGAATTGAGACAGATGGGGGTTGATGCATTAAGCATAGCGCAAACTGGTGCTAGGAATGTTGAGGCTACAAAACGACGACTTAGTGAGAATGCCGAGGACATAGATAATGCTTTTAACAGTCTAATAGATTACGCAGAGCTGCAAAATCCGGTAATAGAGGTAACTACTTAACAAAAAATAGGTCATAGAATAATTTTTAAATGTACTTGTTCTTTTTAAGATTGGTTTTGATCATCTCCAACACACAGTAGGAGAAATTGGGGATGCAGATGAAAAAGTGACACCAACTGAACTGAAGAAAAATTAGAATTTACTGTAATTATATCTTTTATCCGAATTGCTGCACATGATTTTATACATTTATTATATATATTTTCCTAGTCATTTTTATAACAAATACAAAACTTTAAACCCTAATATTTAAATATTAATATTGTCATTTAAATGTATCAGATCACTATATATTTTTTTATTTATTATTTACTATGTAACAATCATTACTTACGGAATAAATATTATACCTACACCAAAAGTTGCACGTTCATTTTTAAATCTCAAATCAACATACTCAATTTTTTTATATTAGGAACAAAGCAATATGTCAGATGTAAAAACCAATAAGGCAAATAGGAAAAAAATAAGGAAAGGAAA
Source organism: Anoplophora glabripennis (assembly GCF_000390285.2). Classification (NCBI taxonomy): domain Eukaryota; kingdom Metazoa; phylum Arthropoda; class Insecta; order Coleoptera; family Cerambycidae; genus Anoplophora; species Anoplophora glabripennis. The sequence continues at coordinate 2,937 of NW_019420690.1, forward strand.
ATAACTTACCAGTTCGTCTTTAATATAAATTTATTTTTCTTATTACATATATCTCATCTTACCATCAAGCTTAATAAATACGGCAACAAAATCCAATGATTCATCTCTGACTGGTATCTCTAGGGCGGTAAACGATGCCCCGACTTTTCATTTCCCTTATAATACCATTTGGTAATCGTCCAGATACGGATATAGCATAGACACCTTTACAAAAGCGATCTGGAACAATAAAGATAATAAATAATTTACGTTACGAACAATCTCGTAATTAACTTACTTATTCTTTGCCACTTAGCCACCCAACTGTCCTCAGGGCTCATCATCGATATCATTCTGTAAATGCATATCATTAAGAATTCATTTATATATTGATAAATAAAACAACTTACCCATCAAAGTTAGAACTTGTACAGTCATACACGTTATCTCGATTGTTCTTCATTCTTAAGAATNATTATAAAACTATAGCAATAGTAAAAATACTATAAGAAAAATTAGGATTTTACGAAAAACTAAAATATTTTTTAGATTGGCTTTGAACATTATAAAACAATCCCCAATGTAAAAAAAGACACCAGTGAATACGAAACACGTTTTCCTACACAAACCGGAACAACTACAGTTATATTAAACGAGACAGAAAAAGCTGTCAAAGACCACGCACCAGAAGAAATTGATGATTTTGTAGAACTGAACCAAAAATCGCAGGTTTGTCCTTCTGTTGTTTTTTAAAACATTCCAAATTTATGTTAATCTCCTTTTTAAACAAAAAGATAAAATTTCAGATTGGTTTTGAACACTTTGAAGACTTCGCCAGAAATGATCCTCCGTATCAACAATCGCACGACATAAACGAATTCGAAAACAAGCACGATCTAGCCCACTTAGCACAACACGCTTCTAGGAATACCGAAAATATTTTTCAAGACTTTGACGACGATAGAATACCGGCAGCTATACAAATTAACACGAATAATCCTTTCGATTTAATAGAAGACACAGATGCTGAACTATGGAGGATGGGCGAAAACGCGCTAGGCCTAGCAGAAACCTCTGTAAGAAATTTTGGAGCAAATCCGTTTGAATCGAGCGACGACGAAGTGGAAATAAGGTTCGGCGATGGTACTATAAGTATGGTGCAGAATAACTGGAGAAATTCGACAAGAAATCCCTTTGAAACCATTGAGGAGTCGATGGAAAAAAGGCAACTGGACAATGAGGCTTTATTTATCGTACAAAACGCTTCAAGAAATTACGCTACAAACCCATTCGATATGCTTGAGGAAGATGAATTGAGACAGATGGGGGTTGATGCATTAAGCATAGCGCAAACTGGTGCTAGGAATGTTGAGGCTACAAAACGACGACTTAGTGAGAATGCCGAGGACATAGATAATGCTTTTAACAGTCTAATAGATTACGCAGAGCTGCAAAATCCGGTAATAGAGGTAACTACTTAACAAAAAATAGGTCATAGAATAATTTTTAAATGTACTTGTTCTTTTTAAGATTGGTTTTGATCATCTCCAACACACAGTAGGAGAACTTGGGGATACAGATGAAAAAGTAGCGCCAACTGAATTGGAGAAAAATGAGAATTTACTGTAATTATAACTTTTATCCGAATTGTTGCGCATGATTTTATACACGTTTATTATATATATTTTCCTAGTTATTTTTATAACAAATACAAAACTTTAAACCCTAATATTTGAATATTAATATTGTCATTTAAATGTATCAGATCACTATATATTTTTTTATTTATTATTTACTATGTAACAATCATTACTTACGGAATAAATATTATACCTACACCAAAAGTTGCACGTTCATTTTTAAATCTCAAATCAACATACTCAATTTTTTTATATTAGGAACAAAGCAATATGTCAAATGTAAAAACCAATAAGGTAAATAGGAAAAAAATAAGGAAAGGAAAATAACTTGCCAGTTCGTCTTTAATATAAATTTATTTTTCTTATTACATATATCTCATCTTACCATCAAGCTTAATAAATACGGCAACAAAATCCAATGATTCATCTCTGACTGGTATCTCTAGGGCGGTAAACGATGCCCCGACTTTTCATTTCCCTTATAATACCATTTGGTAATCGTCCAGATACGGATATAGCATAGACACCTTTACAAAAGCGATCTGGAACAATAAAGATAATAAATAATTTACGTTACGAACAATCTCGTAATTAACTTACTTATTCTTTGCCACTTAGCCACCCAACTGTCCTCAGGGCTCATCATCGATATCATTCTGTAAATGCATATCATTAAGAATTCATTTATATATTGATAAATAAAACAACTTACCCATCAAAGTTAGAACTTGTACAGTCATACACGTTATCTCGATTGTTCTTCATTCTTAAGAATTCATCACAATTATCACAGCCTTCACACTCGAACTGTTCAAAGGACTGGAAAATAAAACATTAGGCCAAACCATTCTAAACTTTGTCTATTAGTGTATTTACCTTTATCAATGAGCATACCAAACAAGCTCTTAAGCCTCTTAAATCCTTTGGAATCGTCTCTAAAGTCATTTTAATGGTATAATTATATATTAATTAATTATTTTTCACATATGAACAAGAACATTGAACAGTAAAAATGACAAACCCCACTAATTTCCTTTCCTCGAAAACGCCACTATATTACTACCAACTACACAAAAACAAAATGTAAATTTTGTTGTCAACTATTGTTTACTAAAACAAATGATTTATTCATCAGTATGAGCTTAGATCAATTTGAGCAACTATTAATAGTTGGCTGTTAACAGCAAGATTTTCAGGATTTCCATAGAATTATTCGAGATTGTAACAAACTATTAGGCTGACTAACTAACTGAATACATTTATTTATTTTTTGTAAGTAAAAATTGTAATGTATTAGTTAAAATCACAAAACGGATAATATAATACTGGTATTTTTAAACAAGGGCCTCATGGCCCTACTAAACATAACAAACGCGACACTCAGACTAAGACACTTCCCTACCCGCTGGAAAAC
>NW_019420691.1:0-6007 GCF_000390285.2 Anoplophora glabripennis
AATATTTGAACTTAAACTAAGTACTTTCATTCAAATATAGGTAGCTGTTAAATAAATTCTGCAGATGAACTCGTATTTGGCGCACTTGTAGCTAATCCATGGGCCCACGTACAAAAAGAAAAGCCGATTTAAAGATAATTAAGGATAACCATTTGGAAAGTAACAACTTCAACACACTGTATCTCGAAACAGGGCGTCTAAGAAAAAAAAATTACATGAACTACCCTTATTATTTTCCCATGAGGAACTTGCACACGTTTTTTTGAAACATCCCTGTTTTTTGTAATTGTATAAAAAAATTAATTTAAATTAGTCATATTTATTTTGAAATATGAGAAGTTTAAACAAAATTTTTTTTATTAAATATAAATTTTTCTTCTACATCATTGAAACCGCAAAATTTTATCGTTTCATTTTGTCGGACAAGCAAGAAAAAAACGATAATTTTGTCGGACAATTAAATTCTCAGATTAATATTGCATTTTTTTAAAATAATGACGCCTTTGTCCGACAGCTGGTTATAACCAACCATGTTGTCGTAAAATCGACATCTACGGGGCGTCGGACAGCAAAAACTTCTCAAGAATTTTGTCGGACAATAAGATACTTTCATTTCAAATCTTTTTACCAAACCCTCCCAGAAAAATCAGCTTGATGGTTGTCACCAACCATAATGTCACCAAATCGACATATTTGGGGTGGGGGACAAACTTAACAAAATTTTTGTCGGACAAATTTTTGGGGGGGTTTAAAATAAATATATCTTTCATTTAATCTTTAAAAAAAAGTGCTGGTCATAACATTCCATGTTACTACTGTTGAATTTTCCTCATAGTCAAATCTTGGGAGACTCGTCAAACTTATTAAGCTGCACGCAAAGTTAATCATTTATTTTTTTGTACGTGTTCCCGTGGACTATAAGGTTATATACTTTACCGCAATTAGGCCCGGTTGTATAATAGTTAGTTAACCGTTGGTTAGAAGTTAACTATGAAGTCTAAAAATGTGTTGTAAGTTGTACTAAAAATAATCATGTTTTAAGTCTCGTTTAACTACGAAGGTTGATATTCTGAATTAATATATTAATTACCTGAACATAGTTGTTAATTTGGCGATACTTACTTCATGAACACTTCTTCCATTGTCGTCAAAGAAATGCCGTACCCAAGAATTCCCAATCCCTTTGAGTTGTTTTCTAATTCCTTCAGCATGGGTTCGAATTTGGAAGAGTAACTTTGTTCCATGAGATATATCAACTCCGAACCAACATTACTATGAACCTGCAACAGGGACGTTGCACCTATCAGGAAAATATATTTTGGGAAAGGAATATAATTGAACAAAAAAATTTGAAAATTCAGTTGGCAACTTCTAAGAGGGCCATTACAATTGTAATTTATTATTTTATTTACTCACAGTTATCTACACCACTTTTAAAGCAAACATTAAACTTAAAAATTGGACAGTTTTTCAGAGTCAGAGACTTCGGCAATTTTGAGTTTTTAATGAAATATCCAATATATCTAATCAGATTAATCACTAGTGGTTCGGTAGGCATGGTTAGATTCATTTGCGATGTAATAATAATATAACACAATGTTTTAACTATCTAAATATGTTATAAATAAATTCTGAGGTAAATAGATAATATGACTTGACTTGAATGATGAAATTTTTACATTACCTTTAGTGGCGTCAAAATCACCAATGATTAGTGTGTAATTTTACAGAACAATTTTATGAGTGTATGTATAACAAACTATGTAAAGTAACCTCAATGTCAGGTATATATTTCCGTAACAACGCGGTAACTTCTGCGGGACGGCACTCTGGGGATTTGTCCATGACGAGATTGTAGCCTGCTCCGAATTTTTTCTTCAGGAAGAAGCTCGATCCGCAGCACTGCAACTGTCCCGCCGCCATGATAGCTATCCTGTCTCCAAGAAGGTCCGCTTCATCCATGAAATGAGTGCTCAGTAATATTGTACGTCCTAAAATACCAACGGATACACTATTTTTTCGGTTTCTATCAAGAAACAAGAAACATTTGTTTCGGATTTAGAAAAGGCTTGTATTTCTTTTTACTCACATTGATATGTTGTGGTTGAGCACATAATAATTATAACTCTGTAATCCCTAAAAAATATATTTACCTTTTGATTTATGGAATGTTAATTTCCTTAAATAATTTTCTGAACAAAGCCAATAGTTTTGCTTATAGTACAGTCACTGAAGCTTTTCAACCTTCGAATTCTTTGAAACTGAACCAATCGACTTGAAATTTGGCTCAGAAAACTACGCATTTTATTAAAAAAGTTTAATGAACAAAAATGTAGATAATAAATAAACAAAGAAAATCGTTTTTTAAAAAGTGTTGTACGTCGTATACAAAGCGAAATATGCTTAGTGGAAGGGGACTTGTTTTGAGGGGAATACTCGAATCGATGTATTCATCGTCAAATAACGGAAAAAAGGATTAATTTTAAGGGAGTAATTAAAGGAGTTTTTTGTAGTACTCAAAGAGACCTTAAAAATGAGTATTTATAAAAGTTAATTAGAGCAAAATTGAAGGAGTTATCGTCAAAAACAGATGGGTTGCTCATATTTTTTGAGGAAAAATGAGCAGTAAACGCTGTACCATTTCCATCAGAATTAAAATTAATCGTAGACCCTTTACAATTAGTTTTGTTTTAGTGTTTTTCATACGATCCTGNTTTCATTTAATCTTTAAAAAAAAGTGCTGGTCATAACATTCCATGTTACTACTGTTGAATTTTCCTCATAGTCAAATCTTGGGAGACTCGTCAAACTTATTAAGCTGCACGCAAAGTTAATCATTTATTTTTTTGTACGTGTTCCCGTGGACTATAAGGTTATATACTTTACCGCAATTAGGCCCGGTTGTATAATAGTTAGTTAACCGTTGGTTAGAAGTTAACTATGAAGTCTAAATATGTGTTGTAAGTTGTACTAAAGATAATCATATTTTAAGTCTCGTTTAACTACGAAGGTTGATATTCTGAATTAATATATTAATTACCTGAACATAGTTGTTAATTTGGTGATACTTACTTCATGAACACTTCTTCCATTGTCGTCAAAGAAATGCCGTACCCAAGAATTCCCAATCCCTTTGAGTTGTTTTCTAATTCCTTCAGCATGGGTTCGAATTTGGAAGAGTAACTTTGTTCCATGAGATATATCAACTCCGAACCAACATTACTATGAACCTGCAACAGGGACGTTGCACCTATCAGGAAAATATATTTTGGGAAAGGAATATAATTGAACAAAAAAATTTGAAAATTCAGTTGGCAACTTCTAAGAGGGCCATTACAATTGTAATTTATTATTTTATTTACTCACAGTTATCTACACCACTTTTAAAGCAAACATTAAACTTAAAAATTGGACAGTTTTTCAGAGTCAGAGACTTCGGCAATTTTGAGTTTTTAATGAAATATCCAATATATCTAATCAGATTAATCACTAGTGGTTCGGTAGGCATGGTTAGATTCATTTGCGATGTAATAATAATATAACACAATGTTTTAACTATCTAAATATGTTATAAATAAATTCTGAGGTAAATAGATAATATGACTTGACTTGAATGATGAAATTTTTACATTACCTTTAGTGGCGTCAAAATCACCAATGATTAGTGTGTAATTTTACAGAACAATTTTATGAGTGTATGTATAACAAACTATGTAAAGTAACCTCAATGTCAGGTATATATTTCCGTAACAACGCGGTAACTTCTGCGGGACGGCACTCTGGGGATTTGTCCATGACGAGATTGTAGCCTGCTCCGAATTTTTTCTTCAGGAAGAAGCTCGATCCGCAGCACTGCAACTGTCCCGCCGCCATGATAGCTATCCTGTCTCCAAGAAGGTCCGCTTCATCCATGAAATGAGTGCTCAGTAATATTGTACGTCCTAAAATACCAACGGATACACTATTTTTTCGGTTTCTATCAAGAAACAAGAAACATTTGTTTCGGATTTAGAAAAGGCTTGTATTTCTTTTTACTCACATTGATATGTTGTGGTTGAGCACATAATAATTATAACTCTGTAATCCCTAAAAAAAATATTTACCTTTTGATTTATGGAATATTAATTTCCTTAAATAATTTTCTGAACAAACCCAATAGTTTTGCTTATAGTCACTGAAGCTTTTCAACCTTCCAATTCTTTGAAACTGAACCAATCGACTTGAAATTTGGCTCAGAACACTACGCATTTTATTAAAAAAGTTTAATGAACAAAAATGTAGATAATAAATAAACAAAGAAAATCGTTTTTTAAAAAGTGTTGTACGTCGTATACAAAGCGAAATATGCTTAGTGGAAGGGGACTTGTTTTGAGGGGAATACTCGAATCGATGTATTCATCGTCAAATAACGGAAAAAAGGATTAATTTTAAGGGAGTAATTAAAGGAGTTTTTTGTAGTACTCAAAGAGACCTTAAAAATGAGTATTTATAAAAGTTAATTAGAGCAAAATTGAAGGAGTTATCGTCAAAAACAGATGGGTTGCTCATATTTTTTGAGGAAAAATGAGCAGTAAACACCGTACCATTTCCATCAGAACTAAAATTAATCGTAGACCATTTACGATTAGTTTTGTTTTAGTGTCTTTCATACGATCCTGAAGTTAGACCGGTTTAGAATGCGTATTTTTTTAATAATGTACGGTAAAAGTTGAAAACGTATTTTTCATTATTCAAAAAAATTGCCTTATTTATATAATAACTCTGAAACTATGAAAGATACGTAAAAAGTGATAGACAACAAAAATGTAGCTTTTTTTCAACAAATATTTTGCTTTTTTTTATTCCTATAGCATAAAAATAAAGGTGATATCGCCATCATTTCAGTGAAAAAAACGACCTTACTCGAGCCCTTCGATCCTTTCCCTTAAAAAAACGAAGGACTTAAAATGTTTTACATGCAAACGATCTTACAGCTCTTGAAATTATCTTTAAAACGCTTTTTTGTAGGATACTATATATAGCTTCAAAATTAACCGAGTTATGGTAAAAAAACCAATGACATTTTTATTTTTAATAATTGCACCGTTAAAGAATTCCAAAATTTCCAAGCTTTTAAAAAGTAATTTTTGTCAATATAGAGGTGGTTTTTAGGTTTTGAAAGGGAAAAATTGTTTTATAGCCATTAGGTAACTTTTACTTTAAATAATTGCACGATTTAATCATTCCAAATCTTTAAAAAGTAATTTTTTATCATTATTTTTTGCATATTACCTCTATGCACCTATTCCATCTTTTATTAATTTTTTATTAATTTACCTTCTTTTTGTCGTTTCAAAAGAATCCATAGAGCTCTCCTAGCTGAAGGATCCATGCCAGCCGTGGGTTCATCTAACATTACTACCTTTGAATTTCCACATAGTGCCATGCCCACGCACAACTTACGGATCATCCCGCCTGAGAGAGTTTTTGATTTGGAGTGTCTCTAAAACGCGGAATTTACAATTACAACCAATAGAATAATAATATACCTCCAACTTATTGGTGAACGGTGGAAAAATTAAAAAATCGTGACAAATCTGAAGTATAAACAGAAAATGACAGAGGACTAAGTATACTTCCCTGGGGTACTCCTTTATTTGTAGGCAACAAGTACTGCCAAGAGTATTGATAGTAGAGAAAAGAATTACCAAGAAAGGAAAGCATGGATGTCTAGGTTCAGTGTATATAAAACGGTGGTGTCATGAAGAGTATATGATCTATACGGTTTTTGTTAAAATTAGTGCCACGCAAAATAAAGGAAAGTATGATAATTATGGTCCTACTGGTTTCCTTTGAAGGGATACATGGACAATTGTAATAGTAATCTACTTACACTGATTCCACAGCCCTCGCTGAGTCCGAGTCCGAGGCCTGTTTGACCTTGTCAGGTCAAGTTAAAAGTCATTCCACTTTCATCCTTCGCGGTAAGAAATGTTCTGGATTGTTGCCGTGCTTGAAGTTGAGGGAG
>NW_019420692.1:0-3309 GCF_000390285.2 Anoplophora glabripennis
TTGTGTAAAAAACAGCTCTCCAGACACTACAAATGCCGGTCAATTTTGATCGACTATAACTCTGGAACCAACTAACGAATCACCACGTTTTTTTTATAGATACGTCTTTCCGAGTACTTTAAAAGCATAATTAAAAAAAAATAATTATAATGAATTTATAAAATTATTCTATTTGTCTATAAGCGCAAAAATTACGTAGATCTTTAAACAGTTACCACGGCTCTCCTATTTAACGGATTTGAGTGGCTTTTTTTTATGTGATAAAATTTTCTAGAAGTCTTAATTTAGGCTCGGTTAAATTTGTAAAAATTTCAATTTTTTTTCAGAAATCTGGATTGCAAAATTATTACTCGAAACACTATAGGACCGATTTTAACGAAAATTAATGTCATGTTTTATTATATCAAAAAGATTTTTTTGGCCCAGTATGAAGATCCTACCTATAATATAAGTACATTTAAAAAAATCGCAAAAATATTATAATTTTTTTCACATTTTTTTTGTTGTTTTTGCTATATTTGCAATAATAATGTTTTATTATTTTATTTAAAAATAGTTATATCATGTGTAAAATTTAATTACGAATCTTGTTTTTCTCTTCCATTCTTCTCTAAAATGAATAGTTTTCGAATTGTGTTGAAAAAAAGAGAAAAAAATTGAATTTTTTCCAATTGTTTCACTATTCGTTTAATAATAAGTTTAGCACACGTTTTGAAGCGCGCGCATAGTGAAATCATGTTTTGTTATATCATTTTACAGCCGTTTAAGCAAAAATTAGCGATACCATATAAAACACCCATACATAGGTGTTTTGAAACAGATCCCGCCTGGTCTAATATTCGATGAGTCTTATGAACAAGGGTATACATAAGCAACTTTAAAGAACAAAGCAAAAACATTAACAATATTTTGTAGATCATTATATTCTGCATCATTGTTTTTCACAGACTGAGGTATCAGAGAACTTAATTTACAGTAGGTAATTAACGTGTGACCAAAATTGTTCAGCACATTTTCAAGTGTCAATCAATAGTTCTCGTACATTCTAAGTTCTCCTTTTATTTTGTTTCCTAATAGCTTGAATTCACTGTAAACAACAATTTTTTTATCGTTACCGATAAATCAAATCGGATATTTACGAATCTTAAAGGTGAATTTAGGAACAAAATGTCGCACAAGCAGAAACTGTCATAAAAATGACAAATTCTGAGCAGGTGATACAAACCTTAATAATCTACCTTTCCAAAATTAAGTGTAATCAGAACATATCCTTTAGAGGTATAGATATATTACATTACATTTGTAACAAGTCACATATTCACAGTAGGTAAACAACAAATATAGGTACCATATGGATGGCTTGGCGTTGCAAATTACGTTTTGTTATTCAACGATAATCGCTCTGTCCGGGCGATTATTCCTCCAGTTGTGGCGCACACACGAATGCTCAACCCATTGTTTACCCTACGGGGAATGCCGCAGTTAAGTGTAAACAAATTAACATCAATTAATTTCGGTCACTCGCGGACGTGACAAGCAGAACAAAAACTGCATTACAGGCTGCTAATTTGATTCGGAACTGGATCCCATTTGATAGCGATTATGGCCGTAATAAAACTAACAATTCAAATGGTTAGATTATAAAAGTTCGATGAGACCAGAGTTGAATTCCGGAGTTCCATGTCGTTGAGAGAGCGGAAAAAACTTAATAAAAAGGGGGCGGTGGAGTTATAAATCATTGTGTTATAAGGGTGATTTACTGGAATATTCGAAAAGTTGATGTTAGGAGAAATATTTGGGCAAGTTGTCATTAAATCGGGACGGAGCAAATCTGTGATATATTGTCAGGTTTTGTTTCGTCTCGAAATGTAAATTGAATAAAATATGCAGGGGATTCCACGAAGAAATTCACTTTCCGCGGATAAAAATGTGAAGAAAAACCTATACAGTGTATAAGTAAAGTACTTGAAGAAATTTTAGTAGCTTGTTCTACGTTACAAATAAAAAAAAAAATCATACAAACGCAGTTAAGATTTGAGAAAATAAATCGATTTGTTTTATTACAAAACGATAATGATACAGTGCTAGAGGATTTACAAAAATTATTTCAACTGCATGTTGCTACAGTGAACCGTGTTCGAGATAAAAGATAAAATATTGCATATGTCGAGGAAATTATTCTTAGCTCGACGTCCAAGATGTCGAAAAATTTTGTCGTACCCTCTCGCATCAAGAGTTTGCCTTGGTTGTTATCTCTGCTTAATATTTCGACTAATTCATCCTGCCTGTCTTTTGCTGCCTATACACCTACTGAACTGATCTGAAGAATGATGGTGGCTTTCGAGCTGGAAATGTTTTTTATGTCTTAATTCTTGTACAATGCCAATTCGATTAGATATAACTCGGAAAGATACCCCTTTAAGATTCACAGTTGCCATAAGACCTGCTTTGCCCCCCTCTTAATCCCACAGCACCTAGTATTAATGAGGAACCAATTTCTTGACTCGATACTAAATAATAATGCAAACTATTAATAATTTGTATGCTTACACAGTAGGTACCGTGTACACAGGAAATTACATTTGTTTAATTTTGCCGCTAATAAAATAATTTTTTAATTAATACTTTTTTATCGCTTTTTAGGAATATGGCGTATCCGAACTGTAATGAAACAAAATAATTTTAAATAGAAGCTAAGTAGATGATGCTCTTTTTATGTTTAATATTCAAATAATTATTGAAAAAATTACGTATTTTAATTAAAATTTGTAACAACCTAACAAAATTGTATTAGGTTATCATTACACGTGATTGAAATATTTATTTAAAAATTTGTATTTTTTTTTCAGATAAAGATGTAGGACTGAGGCCCAAATTCATAGATATCACTAAAGTTCCATTCACACTTATCGTGATTGAAATATTTATTTAAAAATTTGTATTTTTTAAAATAAATATGTAGGACTAAGGCCCAAATTCATAGATCTCACTAAAGTACCATTCACACTTATCGTATTCATAAACAATTCTACTTCAATGAGTCACTTAAATCGTACTCAAATCGCCCTCACAAATGAGTGCAAGGTTAGTGACATATTAGTGGTATCTGACGTCTGATTTATGTTCCTCATTTATTAATTTTGTAGTTTAATAATATTCTACCAGTATATTTTACAAATAATTAACTCCAGGTATTCACTAAAGGATATTCTGTACGTGAACGCTATATAAAATATAATTATTTTTTAGAAATTAGTTCTCTTACATACGTCATAAACGATTGCTTGTCACTCATTCTACTCTGTATGA
>NW_019420692.1:4825-5979 GCF_000390285.2 Anoplophora glabripennis
GTACAGTCGAAAATTAAACACTCGGTATCATATTTTCTAATTTATGGATATTGTGTAAGGTTGCTCCATACGTGTTCTACTCACATACCGAATCTCAAATTGATATCTAGTTGCTGGAATAAAATACAAAGGATCCTGCACAACCTTGCACCTGTCAAATTTTTCATGAAAATGTCGATATCTCAAAAACCATAAATTTTAGGAACTAGGTTTGTTATACAAAGTGACCTTAAAATTTCAAGTAGAATCCAAATATGCAAAAATATATAGAGTGTTCCATTTAAAATAACGAAGATGGTGTCGACTTTCGGTATAACCGGAAGTGCTATGACCTTGAAAATATTTTAGTAGCGTTTCCCCCACTGACTTTGATAAGTTGCCAAATTTTCAAATTTTTCAAGTAAGTACTTTTCCAGATATCGATCGCGGCGGTTCCCGGTGGGATACACTGTATTGTCACCGCCGATATTGGTAGTGAAAATTCGAAATATTTGAAATTATTCAATTTTTGTGGCTGTAAACATACATAGGTATAGGAAACCGAAAGAGTTGCACTAACCAAATTTGGAGAGGACATAGCTAATACAATGGGAAACATTACCTTTATGTTAAAAATGTTGTCACCGCCGTTCTTGGTGAGGAAAATTCGAAATATTTGGAATTATTTAATTTTCGTGGCTGAAAAAACATACATAGGTATTGAATTTTCGAAATCGAGCGAGTTGTACTAGCCAAATTTGGACAGAACATAGCTAATACAATGCGAAACATCGCCTTTTTATTAAAAATGTTGTCACCGCCGTTCTTGGTCGTGAAAATTCGAAATATTTGAAATTATTCAAATTCAAAATAAAGAAATACTGTGACATTAGGTTCCCACTGATGACATATTTTTGGTAATATTTGAGTAACCAACTGTTCCCTTATCTAGGAATTTATGGTTTGATGCACACTCAAGTTAGTCACTCATTTGTCCACATTTCTGAATACCAGAATTGAGAATGAGATGAGGGCACCCTAAGTTGAGTGAAGCATAAGATTGATATGAGTGAAAGGTTAGTATAGATTTAGGTAAGTCTCAGAATTTGGCCCAAAATATCGCGAATGGTAAATTTCTGGACCAAAGTTTACAGAAACTTTTTTGCTTATTTTTA
>NW_019420693.1:0-5960 GCF_000390285.2 Anoplophora glabripennis
GTTCAAATTTCAGATTCGACCTTTAAATGAACTCCAAAGGTCAGTTTCACCAACGGATCAACACGTATTTGGACGAAAAATTTCCCGCTTTTTCGGAATCCGGGGTTAAAAAAGTTATATCATTCAAAAAACGAAGTTTGACCTTTATTTGACCTTGATCCAAAGGTGCTGGGATTATACGGATACCGTGATCGTGATCAGCGACTTCAAAAACATAAAGGTCAACTAGTCTGAGAGAAGGAAAGTCTCGATTTCGTTTTGTATATTAATTATTTGATAAATTATGTAAACAAATAAATAAAGACACATTTTCTTTTGTAATGAGAAGAATTGTACACAAATGTTATTTCAACTATTGTTTTATAGAATATTAGTAATTTAATTTTTTTCTTATTACTTCACAAGAAATGATCAACCTGTATCGTGTTTCAGTGCATTATAGCTACTATGTAACTATTACGAAAATATGTCATTTGGTAAAAAATGTGACCAAACATAGTACAGCTCTTCCTTTATTTTCCAGTTTCAAATAAATAATAGCTGGAATGATGCCAAACATTTTACTACCTTCACGCCACCACATAAATTTACTGAACTTTCGCATTGTGAACTCACATTAACTCTGCGATAATGGAACGTAGTATAATAAAAATTTGAAAAACACGACCTGGCCTGGTTTTTACGTCGCCAACTATGTTAGACGTCTAAATAAGGCATTTCGAGCCCGGCTAATTACATGGCGGTGTGATGATTAGCATACACTAATTATCTCCAAAGAAAATTAAATGCCCCACCTTAAAACTTAATCATATTTGATCCACATTCGCGTCGATGTATAAAACTTGTTCCCACACGGTCACCTGATCATTCTGAGATTATAAAAAGAGCAATAAGTTCAACGAAGTGTATATCAATATGCGAGAGAAAAATCTGGTATCAAAAGTATTTTTTGTACGCTCAGGTAATTTGACACCTTTGCTGAATTTGTTGAGACATTTATAAGTGACGTTTACAAATTAGTGATCGGAATTGATTACCTACTTACTGATGATCAATTCTTATTAAAGACAAAATTAAAATTACTATTTGATAATTAAAATTTATTGGAGCAATAGAATTCGGGTTTAAAACAACGTTCTCTTTTGATGAAGCTATAGTTCTTGAACATTTTGTGATAAAACTCTCATATTGATGGGCCATTTTGGTATATCTAATAAACAGTTGAGATCATTCGTCAGCCGAACCACCAGACATATACTGATTTGAAACTTATGAGTTCTCATCGGTATCCCATAAGTGGGACAAACGACAAATGCTATTTTTGAGGTATATACAGATATACAAAACGGCCAAACTGGCAGCGAGAGACCTGTTACATATTTCGCAGATACTACAAAAAACCTGTGTCACTACTATCGGCTCATAAGTCTGCAAAGTAGTTGTTCCCCGCACTATAATCAGTTTAAAAATTGTTTTATCTACTTTAAAAATCTAGGTAGGTACTAAGTAGCAGTAACAACTCGTAGACGTAATATTGTCACATACCACCTGTCATGTCAAGCCACATGTCACAGAGTTATCTAAACACCTTGTATACTCTTCAATATTAAAAGGAAACGTGAAACACAAAAACACAATAAAAAATACGCACTAAAATGTCCCCTGTATTCAAATATAAAGTAGTAATTTAGCAATACCTAGTGGCTTAACCTCTTCATAGAGTAATAAATATTCATATGCTATCTCTGTAATTTGTTTCGTTAACGGTAATTTCCCCAGTATAGTTTAATTAACGACGACAGACGGAAAACAAGCCTAATCCGAAAACGTTTGACACAAGTCAGATGCTGATTTAAATTTTTTTCATCTGGATACATTTTAAAGGAACAAAATAGAGAAACACACCAAGTAGTAACATATTGATGATTAATTTTTCGTACACACATATCGAGACAAAAACAAACATTAAACTGGTTATACTTCGGGAAAATTACTACTCTGTGGTCTAACGCCCCGATCAGCATTGAATATTAACCACAATATCCAGAAACAGCTAGATATTGGGTGTAATTTAGTGCCGGTCGTGGCATTAGTCCGCAGAGTAGTTATTTTCCTCAATATCGTCGGTTCAAAAATGTTTCACTTAGTGGGCTTTACAGGCTTTATAGAATAGTACCTTGGAAGTAGCAGGTCGCTCTCTGCCAGTTAGCCGTACTGGCCGTAATTAGGAGTATCCCTGAGGATGTAGAACAGATGAAAAAAAAGTAAAGATCTAAATAAATAATTATAAAAATGCTAATAAAAGCATACGTAAAAGTTTAACAAACCGACGACTACATTGTGTAAAGGAAACTGCTCATATGCTGAATCAAATCACTAAGATCAGCAAAGGAACCATTTGTTGGCATTCCTCTTGAGACGGCAGGCACCAAGGAGAATCCTCGTTAACAATTTATCACTTCCTATATCACGTGCAATATTATTGGAAACAAGAGAATTCAAAATAATAAGTCTTGGATATAACCACAAGATACCTTTTATGAGAAAAGAAATGCTTCTTTTAAATCAGATTACTACTTCATCACAATTTTGATAGCAATGTATTTTAGAAAAATGTTTCATTGGAAATGTAAACCACCAAACGAATAATATAATAATTAAGGAATGCGGGACTAGGTAAAACTGAGACTAACAGCGATAGAATTTCTGTACCCAATTAGAAAGCAGGGAATAAATCCTAATCAGTAGGACAAAGAATCGACGGTTTGGACACTTTTTAACAAAGGAAGAAGAAATATTGATAAAATATAGAAACAAGAGGATAATAAAATGGTTAGAATAAAGATAATTTGAGGTAAAGATTGATGACAAGGATCGAGAAAATTAACAAATATAACTCAGCTAATTCTGATATCATGCTATCGGACATACTTTGAAGTTAGTATGAAGTGGAAATAATCTCTCCGTTAGTTAAGTATAAAAAACCATTGAACAATATTGGAGTAGAGAAAGAAGGGTTTTGTAGAATATCACTTTTCCGAAAAAAACTCGTGTTGCTATCTTCTGTAAAACAGGTATATTAAATACGTAATGAAGAGTGAAATAATCTGAAATAAACAGATATAAGGTGTGTTCCAAACTAAACAGGACTTTTCAAAAATAGGTATTTCTAGTGAGGCCATCTATTGACAATTACATGCGTTGGAAAGGTAGATCAGAGATGTACTGTCAAGATTTCATGATATTTGGACGAATAGAAGCTGAGCAGAAGCAATTCTGAAGTGACAGTATGTTTGTGTCATCGATACAAAAATGAGCATCGAACAAGGAGCTAATATTAAGTTTTATTGTTAAACTTCGTAAAACTTTTACAGATATGTTTCAATTGATGAACTATGTTTACAGCGATGATTGTTTATCCCCTGGCTTAGTTAGGTATACGCGATTTAAAAAGGGTCGTGAGGACATAAATGATGAGTAACATGTTGACCAACCGAAATCCGTAATCACCGCAAATTCTATCAAAACTGAGAGCAAATTCATCAAAGATCAGCCAAATTTTTAATTGAAATTCATAGAATTGGAATTGAGCATCTCAAAAACATCAGTTTATCGTATTTCAACTGACGACAATGAATTGCTCACAATTAAACATTCGAAGGGCATTATCAAAGAGGCCAAAAAGGACAAAAACTCCCTTTACAAATCGCGATGAATCGTGGTGTTTTAAATATGATCCAGAAACCAAGCGCCAAAGTGCTGAGTGGAAAACGCCAGCCGAACCAAAACCCAAAAAATCTCGTAGGGAGAAGTCAAAAGTGAAGACAATGTTGACTTGCTTTTACGATGCACAATTCTATCTTGACGTTTTAAAGCGTTTGGTGCATCGTATTTGTCGTAATCGGCCAGAATATCGCGCAGGAGATAGTTGGCGCTTGTTGCACGATGATGCTCCATCTCATCGATCGACGCTTTAACTGATTTTTTGAATAACACTCGCTTTATTCGCCCGACTTGGCACCGTGCGACTTTTACCTTTTCGGAAACTTACATTTGTCGATGAAAGGAAAGTGGTTTATGAACGTGGAAACCATTCAAAAAGCTTGTACCGACATCCCGGCACTCACTCATTCGACATGCCTTTAGACCATGTAAATATCTGTATTGACTCGGAAGCGGAATATTTTGAATAAAATAAATCGGTGCTATATAAACCTCCCATAATTCCAAGATCTATTTTTTCAAACCTGTGAATTATTCATTCTTTAATTGACTTTGGGCAGTATTAATTAATTAATGATTGACTTAATAAGTAATAATTCTTTTCTATTCCATATTTAAGAAACTAATTCCATATTATCCCTACATTTTCCAGTGAAAGTATAAATGTATTGTTTCATTAATCTTTGTACAGTTCAAGAATAAAACACATTTCCTTGTATGGTTCAAATGTTTCATTACTAAATGCATTCAAGCAATGAAATTTGGTTTACAAATCGATCCAGTTTCAAAAATATTAACAAGAAATAAACTACAATTTCATATTATCCTTCTTTACCCTTATTTGGCATTTTCTGAGACCTTATTTTAGATAAAAGTTAATTAGTAAATAATTATAGATAAACTGACAATAGAATTGCTCGAATATAACTCGGCCTTTTATTTTACACAAATTGCACGTCGAACATAGTTTTTTGATATTCAATCTTCTTCAATGAAAACCAGACATGTCATGTGCATTCAAACAAAATCATTCATATTTATGTGTTTTTTTTTAATTAATATAAATTTTCCATGATGGCGATCCTATCATTTTAAGCAGTCGATTCTTAAGTTATTCACGTAAAAACAAAATAAAAGCGTAATCTATGTGGGAGAGGGGACGGTATTTCAGTATTACGTAGGCGCTGTCGTTAGAAACCACTAGATCAAGAAGGGAGTTTCTCTTATTTCGGATGAAAAACACTTAATGCACACTTTGAGCTAATTGCTAATATTTAATTTTGTTTTATTTTTGCGCCGAGAAATAGACACCAACACGACGCGAACGAATAAATATTTACCCATCACGCGAATGTGCAATTATGCGAGCGCGAAGACTTACCTATTATTAAAGTTCAGAAAATGCTAAAACTTGTTATGTAACACCAATAATTTTGCTCGTTACCCATTACATAAATCTGTTGAAATGTGTAACATTCACTTCGATGGAGAATCTGAGGTCATTATTTACATATTACTATTTCTACAAAGCAATCCTTGATTTGTTAGTGTTTTCAAATTGGAGCGACTAATACGGATTAAAATTCTTAATATCATTTTTCTCGTTAAAAATATTTTGCATTGTTCAGTTTTATAACATAACGTATGGGTTCAACAGTCGCTGTATCGACTCAATTTAGGCACCTCTGAAAAAACTAGAGAGCCATGACTTGGCCAATTAAAATAAACAAGCGGGGCATTTTCTAGAGCAAGTAATTAAATTGGCTTCATAATTTTTTATTCTATGAATTTTGTAATATTGATATATTTTATCTCTTGCAAAATTGCGACAATAATACAAAAATTGACTTCAATAGGCGAAACTTTGATTAAAACTGTTCTTAAACATTTATCTAGCTATAGATCAGATATATGTATTTTAAAAATGGTCAATTTAGTTTCACAAAGCGTTACTTTAATTTCAACAAATAAATTTAATTTTGGAGTCAATTAATAGGACCCCAGAATTTGTAAGTTTCATTGCAGAGCAATAATAATAATCACAGACTAACAAAATTTAACTTTTTTTGGAAGCAGAAACTTGAATATATATTTCCAAAAGATTTAGGTGTGCTGAATCCGAATCTGGCAGCAAAATTGCTCTACCACGTCAGGTTTTAGAAATATCCTAACCTAACAGTGCAAAAAACACTGTTTTTCGTCATATTTGAGGTTATGTAGTAATGCCATCTATTCTT
>NW_019420694.1:0-5987 GCF_000390285.2 Anoplophora glabripennis
ATGTGATAGGGGGTGAAAAATTTTTAGGCCGCATGGTGGGCATGTATTGAGCTAAAAATAAACCTACAAATATTGGTGCTTTTCGCAATATTTGCACACATTTTTTTTCAAACATATCAAGAGGCTGTAGGATCATTAGTTCATGAGATGATAAAAAAAGGTGACTTTTCACTCAACAGCCCATATCTCAATGAGAAATAATCGTACAGAATATAAAAACACCAAATTGAAGCTGAGGAATCAAGCTAAATGGCCCTGGCATTGATTAAGCCAGAAAAAAATTTTCTGAGCCCATGATGGGCAGTTTGGAAAAAAAATAAATTGTGAAATTTTGGCCTTGCACTTGTTTTGATTGCGCCGAGAGTGATACTCAAAAAAATTTTTCATCTCAAGATTTCAACACTAAAATCTTCAAGCTTCAAGATGATTTTTTTTCTCGATACGACTATTATTCAGGAAGTTACAGCCTTTCAAAAATCACTAAAATAGTATTGGAAATTTTTCTGTTCTTTTAATTTTTTTGCCGAGTTTATTATTCTTGATTATCGGAACGTCCGCATTGATCACTTATTATTGTAGTCGTGGTATCGACTGCTTCGGAAGACCTTTTATCCGTTGATTTATAGTTTCCTTGTTCTCTACTATCTAACACATTCATGTGGTAAATTCCGTTTAATATTATTCGCATAACTTGTTATTACCTGATTTAAACAAGCGATTTTAACGTTGATTAAATTTTACCTGCAACTCGTAAATAACCACACTATCACGCCAACTATCGTTATTCATGCCCAAGTGGACGTAATGAATGTATGTAATTACAAACACCAGATCGAATGGGTATTACGAAAACCGCGGACTAGATTAAAAATGTATTTGCAGCAGCAATATTGGCTAGTGCTAAATTGATACTCGTGGCCCCAGTATCGTTTCAATAAAAACTAAATGACTGGTCGTTGGCGGAAGCCATCTAGATTTTCCAAATTTAATGCAGGCAACATCTGGTGCTCCATCGTTGCCATCAATCATCGAGCCGCGGATTAAACGAGTGCTGTTTCGTCAATTTAATTTAATAGGCCAGATAACACGAAAACAATAAATTGCCAATATGGAAAAGCTGTAAATAATACTCTCGTTT
Organism: Anoplophora glabripennis; assembly: GCF_000390285.2. Taxonomy (NCBI): domain Eukaryota; kingdom Metazoa; phylum Arthropoda; class Insecta; order Coleoptera; family Cerambycidae; genus Anoplophora; species Anoplophora glabripennis. The sequence continues at coordinate 1,139 of NW_019420694.1, forward strand.
AGCTCTCATGGCCTTATACGCGTACGCATCAAGGCAGTGCACAACATTATACACTGTAAAAAAATCGGTATGAGTGAAAGCAGTAAAGGTACGGAGAGAATCCATTGAGTGAAATTATTGACTACATTTTCACTCAGTATTGAGCATTTTGATAATTTTACTCATTTGTAACGAAAACTGAGTATTTTCACTCAAATAAATAAATTCTGCAAATAAACTCGCATTTGGTGCACTTGAAGCTAAATCGGTGTAAATGTGACCCCCACCCCATTCTATGGTTGTCGTGCGTTGTCTTTGTCTATTCCCATCGTCCCCATTAGGTCATCTCGTGGCGTGGTGTATGGCGTGTAGTGCTGAACAAGTGTCCGTTAATCCGGTTATTTTGGTGAAAATTATGTTTAAATGTAGTGGTTTGATTACAATTATTAATATTTGGTTAAATAAACAGATAGTTAAATTGTTACCTATACTTACTTACGTATCTGTAACGTCCTATGTAGGTTATGGCAATCTATTCGTTCGATCAGTTAACCAATTCCTTTAGTGCAGACCTAAAATATTGTCTCTAAAACAGATCTGTGTAGAAGCCACTGTTGCAGCTTAGTATTTTATGACTTTAATACAATGATTAAATTAAAATTTAAAGAGAATATAAAGTGATGCAAATCCACTCCAGATATTAATCCACCGGCGACTGGTGCGGGGGCGGGCTCTGGGGCGCCGCGGCGCGCCGCCCCTCTTGGAGATTTTCATGGTACAAAATTACTCGATAAATAGTTAAATTTAAATCATATTAGAGAAAAAGCCAACTCTTAATTGGTTTTACATACTCAGTATAGAGTCAAAAGTCACTCACTTGACAGCAGAAACTCCTATTTGAGTAAAATTCAATCACTTTTGTTGCAATAGAGTGAAAATTTCACTTAATCGGATGTGACAAGAAACTGATACATTATTGAGTAAAATTGAGTGAATTAAGTGAAATTTTTTTTACAGTGTACAGATATACTGAGGAGTGAAATTTTAAAACCACACTACCTAAAAAATGAAAAAGTGTTGGGGAAATCCTGATTTCCGGAAATTGAACCATTTGTCAACTATTGTTTTAAAGTTGTAAAATAATTCCAATTATCGTCTCGGGTATTGTCAAAAAGTTGTGGAAGTCAATTTGAGCAAACGTTGAAATGTTATTAATAAAATTAATAATGGGGTAAATAAGTAAATAATATGCTAAAAATTTTGACCCGCATTTTTTTCTATAAAATCATTATTTAATTGGTAATTTACAAAAATATATATAGTGAGTAAAACGACACCTGTGATGTGCTAGACTACGTCCTAATTGCGCTGTCTGTTAATAGAAAAATCAACTAAAATCTCATACCTCTCTTTCTCCTTTTTAGTAATAGAAGGACAGGAAGGAGTTACTTAAATAAGAAATATAACTGATATACGGGTCTATTCTGTAATGCTGTTGGTTAATTTTAACGTCAAGGTCACAGTTAAAATTTTAATATCCCACTGTTTAACCCGATACTGTATTCCGTAAAAATGTTAATGGGTTTATTTTAATCAAATATGTCAAAATGTAGCGGGACCAAATTAGATGCTGTTAAAATTTAACCTGGCTTGACAAATGGTATAATTGATCTCTATTATTTATAAACGTTATAATGGCCCTTCAAATTAAATCATTCCAAGCTTTCTTTGCAACCACAATTTCATGTGGCTGTGATTTGTTGTTTAGGAAAATATTGTTGACCAAAAATCTGTTTTTTGTCGTGCGTCGGGCAGGTTTCTTTTTTCCATCCTCCATAACTCGGCTAAATCACAAGAATCTTATAAATTGTTTACAAAAAGATAAACAAATTTGTACTAGGTAATCCTGGATTAGTAAATCCAGCAATCGAGGTTATATTATCACAAATCGACGTCTTTTACCAATAGAAAAATATAAATTTATTATATGCCTTTACATTACTGCTAACTTCACTAACACGAAAAATTAACGTACTGCTAATACAATTATTTTAACTGGACCTTTAAAGAAACTTATAATACGGAATATCAGTTGGAGTTATTAGTTTTAGCGGTAGTGTTAAAATTAATATTTTAACGGTACGGTTAATTTTATCCTGTAAGATAAAGAATACAGCTATAAGAGTGTATATAAAAACTTAATTGCTTCTACAGTTCGTATTAACTTTAATTGTAGAATTCAGTGACAAAACACTATACATTTTTTGACGCCAACATTGTCTTAAAAAATATATGTTATTCTACTATTTTCCAACAAAACTGTAATTTCTTCGAAAGCAGTTCAATCTAGATGGTACATGAAATACAGTCAGAAATTTACGTTGAAATAAAAAATGGTATATTGGATAGGACTTTCTTTTTTAAAAAAAGTGCACATGAAATTTAGTTTTAAAATCCACAGCAAAACAATTCATTTGTTGTGGCCCATATTCTAAATGAATTTATTCTAATTATAAACAGGTTATAAACCATAGCATGCTAGTATTTTTTTTTTTAATTTATTATTTTGAGATATCATATATACCTCCATAACCTGAAAACTCAAAATTGTATCAAAATGTAATTAGCTTTATAGACATATATTTGCTATGAAACCCTTAAATTGCTGAAATAGGAAAAAACGATTTAGTTTTAATATCTAGGTCTCTTGAGAATTAAATGAAAAGTGCAGAAACAAGTGTGCAATTTTTATAAATTATATGAGGTGTTGAAACAAATTCTAACTTGGTTCAACCGTTCAGTCTTCAGTATACAGTGTGATGCATTTGACAAGTACGAGTAAAGTAAAAGTTTGTTCAAGGATTTACATTGGTTCCCTACTCGAACAAATGTCTTCATGTATTCTTTCATAGGTAAGTCACTTCTCTCCTTCGTTTACCCTACAGAGTTTTATGAAATGCCGCTGGGTCCTTAAAAGTCCAGTCCAATCGAATATGTACCACCTTCTTCAAATACGTATGGAACGACAATAGTTCGATGTGGTGGAGCATTGTCGTCCATAAAGATAAAAAATTCCTAACTGCACCTATAAGGGTCTAAATTCTCTAAATAAAACTGGCCAGTCGTCCTCATGTATTATGTATACATATCCCACACCATGACATCTACCCGTTGATTTGGGAGAGATTGGGGGGTTAAATTTAGATGAAGTTGTCGACCCCAGTCTTCCAAACTCTGATTTAATAGTCATCAATTATGCTCATCACTTGTCAGTCCAAATTTTGTCATCAGAAAATAAAACATTCCAGTTTCTTTGTTACCGATCTGTTCTAGACTTCTAATTGCGGCAAGCTACTCTAGGAAGTTGTACACCAGGTCTCAGTTTTCAGTGAATGCAATGCAATTGGATACATTCCTTTCCNCTTTTATCAAAGGAAAATCGTGTCATCATTTTTAGGAGGCGTAAGATAAATCATTTCAAATTTAAAATGAAATTCAATGTAAAATCTGAAATACCGCTGCATACGCACTGTGTTCTGGTAGTAGCTGTAGTCGCCCAGGTGCATCGAGTGTACGAACTGGTCGGTTATACGTCAAATACTAACCTGGCGAGCTTTGCTGTCAATTAGAGAGCGCTTCCAAAAAACAAGTAAACAACAGTGGCGCGTACAGAGGTAAAATGTAGTACATATGTGGAATTTAGGAAACAAATTGGATTTATAATAAATTACATTTAAAATAAATAGTTTATGAGAATAAAGGAATTTTTGTAGCAACAAGGGTGCCAGACCTGAACTGATCCCCTCGTCCCTTCATAATGTATAAAGAAATTATTCAATTTGTAAAACCCTTAAAGGCGTACTTCATTGGTTCCCTTGACAGGCAATGATTTATTACTTTGCATCGAATATGATCGTACTATATGTATCATTCTTTCTTCAACAAGTAGCTAATGTCACCTGAAATAAGTCGAGGCTCCCCCGGACGCCAACTAGTAAGCATCCCAACCACCGAGTGTGTGTCACACTATTATTATTATGCCACCTACTCAATACCACCCAGTATGTGTCAATCAAAGCGTAGAACTTACAAGACACACTTTGAAGGAACCACAGCCATAAAGACCGGGAACACGTGGCATGCTCTGGGGTTTTCAAAAACATAAATGAGCATGGCATATTACTCACAAATTATTAAACAAATATATTCAAGCTAGCACACAGATATAATAACCGACCTTATTCGGGCGCTGGCCAGGCACCACTGTCTCAAAGAACCCCTCTCTGTTTCGGCAACCTGTGGTACATTTCTGTATATACTAATAAATTACATTATTTCAAGGGCACATAAATACTTGGCTGGCGCATTCCGTGTATGCATCTGAGATTTGATTCAAAGCAACCACGATAGTTTCATTTCATAATAAAATATATATTGATTCGTATTATTACAATACATTAAAAATAAACAAGTGTTACATTGCGTTTAAATATATTCGTTTGTTCAAATATTTAAATATGGCTTTTTGAAATCATCCTGTATCTAAAAAATTGTGGGGTTTCGAAAACAAGATTGTATGCCAATGTACCTTATATTACGTAATTCTGAAATATTTTTGTGGCAAGCAAAACGCAAGTCAGGTTTGCCTCACGTAATTTTCGCATTTTCATTATATTTAAAAATATAATCTTTTGCATATCGTATTTAAAACAACAGAATTAATTTTAATCCATTCAATTTTATTTTTTTTTTTAATGAACGTAATAGTAGGTACATGGGTTAGAAGAATGTATTTCAAAATTAACAATAAGCTAATAAACAATCTGATTTATTAAATTTAACAAATGCTAGTGCAATGAATAATGACCAA
>NW_019420695.1:0-1177 GCF_000390285.2 Anoplophora glabripennis
AAAATTTATGTAGGTATAACCCTATATCCCTCAATTCGTCTTTAGAAAGGCTATGTATTTATACTATAGAATATAGAGGGTCCTATTAAAAAAAATGTCGGTAATATTATAGGACTATCAAACAAGGCTCAAAAATATAGAAAATATAGCAGAAAAGTGACAATTTTTATTTACTAATGACTTGTTTTAGCGATTTTTTAAAATTCGAACCGGAAAAAATATGAATTTTGTTTCAGCATTTTGGGATGCAGTGTATATGATTTTTAGAATATCCAAATTCGACGGAATTTTTTGAAAAATTAAAGTACATAGTCTTCAGTTTATTGATGAAAAAAAACTATTAAACTAATCATTTTATGAAACAGATAAAACAATAAAGTTTTACCTAAATATTTAGTGCATATACCTTTTAAATAGATCACCTGCATACATTCTATATTAATATTTTACTATAAGATGATACCATTAATTTTGTTTTTATCACGAACTCTTTTCTTCATTTTTCCTAAACAATAAACATACTAAAACAAATATTATTTCCATTCTATTCCATATTTATTTTGATTTCTGCACTGTCAGTGGTGAGACTGTATCAATTTTGTGATATCTTTATATTCTCTACATAAAACATATTTAAAAATACATAATAATATAATCATTTTAGTTTTTACGCTTATGAACTTTATTTGTTACTTTCACACTATATGTTCTAGGCAATATTCAAAACTAGTTTATGGCAAACGATACTTATTTAGTCTAAATTGGTACCTTCTTCAGTCTGTTTGAACATTTTCTAGTAGTAGAAAAAAATGTGTTCATATATTTTCTTAGGTAACCAAAGTCAAATAATTTAAAAAAATAGGAAGTAAAGAAGAAATTGAAAATAAATTAAAGCCAAAGTGAAGAAAGACGCACTTTCACTATTTCTTATGACGCCGATAAATATACACCGTGTCCACCTAGTAAGTCCAATATCTAGGTTAATAAAAGATATAACTTATTTTTTTTTCTACAGAGTTGCCTACTTTCCCTAGCTGCACAAAATGAAAATATATTTGCATATACAGGGTGTTCAGTTTTTCCTGGGCAGGTACCTACTTAATTTTTTTAAATGGAAACCTATATTTTTTATGGCATTATCGAATTCTACGTGAAAAATTAACGGGACTTTGTGTTA
>NW_019420695.1:1754-6002 GCF_000390285.2 Anoplophora glabripennis
CTTCTTCAATATTTTATTTGTCAAGCTTTTGAAAACTCCAAGGTTACTACTAATTTCCTGGCACTAATATTTGGATTTTCAACAGCAGACGCCACAACTTTAAACTAAATATTATCGTTGTTACTTTCATGTCTCCTGGTAGTTTTCTCATAATTCGCATTTGCTGTTCATTCAAACCTTTCCTTCACATTTTCAAAACAGTGGAATCTCTGTAAATTTTGATTATTTGCTTTGTAAATACGTGCTGCTAGCAAACATGTCCCATATTTTGCTAATTCTTAATCACTTGTAGCGATTTTATGGTTTTTTGATTTTATTTACAAATAAATAGTAACTTTCCATAAAGACTTATATTTATTAAACTCAAATATCTAAATTTTTCACTTATTAATTTTTATTTTAAATGGTGTAGCTAGACAACTAATAAGTTTAATAAAAATAAATACCCTAACAATATTTTTCCCGACAAAGGAACGGGCGCAAATCCGGTATTTTACATAAAAATTGTTTTTTTTGCAAAAACTACGCAACTTAGGTATAGGGAAAGCTATTAAAAAATTGTAGGGTCTACAGAAAGGCATCTAATGAAATCATAAAACACAACGTGTTCTATTTGAAAAAATCGAGAGTTTTCAAATTTTAAATTATCAGGTTTGGCACGATTTTTTGCCTCCTTCACTCTTCAGTTCCTGAAAAAAAATAATTTATAGCTATCATACAATCGTAATTATGTCAACTACTAGAAGTGACGAAACATAAAAAAAAAAATGAAAAGTCGATTATCTCGAAAACTATCAATATTTTAATAGGGATCATAACACAAACTCCCGTTAGTTTTTCACGTAGAATTTGATAATGCCATAAAAATATAGGTTTCCATTAAAAAAAATTAAGTTGGTACCTGCCCAGGAAAACTGAACACCCTGTATATGCAAATATATTTTCAGTTTGTGCAGCTGGGGAAAGTAGGCAAATCTGTAGAAAAAAAAAATAAGTTATATCTTTTATTAACCTAGATATTGTGGACTTACGCGCACTAGGTGGACACGGTCACATTTTTTGAGAAAATTTTATCATTGTGTCTCTCTAAGTATATTTTTAAGTAGGTACTTAAAAAAATACGAGCATATTGATATTTTTTCTTCATATTTAAGTAATATATTATGCATAATGATTTGGTAATAATTTTCCTTATCAAATTACACCTGCAGCGAAATTTTCGACTATACCTAATCTGCATTTACATTTAAACACGAAATTAAGCCTTGCACGAGGGTGACGGAAATCAAATGAAAAAATTAGCATTGCAGCGTCACTCCCTGCGTTTGAAGTCAATATTTATCAGTCGACCGATCATTCTGAATGTACTAAATTAAAATTTGTATGTGTATTAGTGCATTACTCTAAATGCTATCGCGTCATACACATGTCCGAGGCGCGCAGTAAAAAAGGGGGTCCGAGGGGTGGAAAGCCCTCTATCGGAGTAAATTCGATTAGTACAAATGGTATTAAAACAATCCTGTTTAAAACAGTCGGCTTAAATCCATATGAAATCGTTTCATGGGCCCGCGAAACTAAAATGTATAAAAACTAGCGCTAAAAGCTTACACATATATAGATAGATACATATAAAGCTTTTGGCTTGCGTTAATGCAAATTATATGTAGGGTAAATATAGGAAGAATGTTAATTTTTTAAAAATATCCTAATTACATATATACCCTATAAGTCCCTCAAGTTGCTTTGCAATCAATCGTCAGCAGCGTTTGCTGACTAGTTGGATTCCAGCGATAGCATAATATGGCAAATATTTTATTAGCGTTCCCGTTTTATAATTTTGGCAAATATTTGGCCAGTGAAGACGTGCTTTCGAATGTATCGATGCGCATCATCCACACAATACGACATTTATTTACGTCTCAGAGTTCTTACAAATAGTTGGCTAGTATCTATAAACGTATCATTTAGAGCCGGTTTTAGACAACATGGGAAGCACATAAATCTCGATACAGTTAAACATAAATTACTCAAAAATCATTGTAATTATACAGAGTGTTTTGAAAAGGTACCATAAATTTGGGTCTGATAAAACATAAAAAATATGACAGTTGCTATGAATCATGGGCATATCGCCTTTGATTTTTGAGATACAAGGAGTCAAAAATGGGTTTTTAAAATAAAGTTTTAGCCATATTTTTTCAAAAAACAGTGTAATGTTTGGTACAAGTAAGTTTTTGAGAATGATAAATATATCAACGTTATTTCTGACTATTTGCCAGAGGTCGCCACCACATTTACTCAATGACAACTATTTTAAGATGAGGTTTTTTATGGTGTACCCTAAGTATGTCTTAAATTATAGTGAAAACAATTTAATTTGCATCAAGTTACCTTAGTACAATTTTGTTTTCTTAAAAAATTGTGCTAGAATTAGTTAAAATAAAGTCAATAATTTTTTAGTCGATTGCTTTTTAAGCAAACAAAATTGCGCTAAGGTAACTTGATCCAAGTAAACTGATTACATATACCTAATGTTTGAATGAAAATACAGTCTAACTACATCTTTAATAATTCTTGAAGAATCGTTGAATATGAATACCTACTAGTTAAGTTTATTTACTTCCTCTGCAGGGTGATTCAGTCATAATGTCATTAATTTTAAGAGCAGATAGAGAAAAATGAGTATAATACGATGGCGTGATAAAAGAAATTAAATTCATTTTTAAAAGTCGAGTAAAATTTTTATTAAGCCTTCCGAATACGTGGTTAAAATTAATGACATTATGACCGAATCACCCTGTATAAGAAGAAACTAAAAAAAATGCGCATTTGGACATTGACTATCAGGAGGAAAATTTAAAAAGCACCGCACAATGTCAACGCATATGACGAATCCAGTGCGAGTAGTTAACAACGAAACATAAGATACAACCAAATTTAGGTCAGCTAGGCGTCAGCTAGGCATCAGCTACGAACTAAATATAACGTTTTCTTTGCAGGTAGACATGCTTGAAAAGATTAACACAAAGCCCGCCGTTGTCATAACAAAGCTTTACTGGATGGTAAGTTAAAGTCGAGTGTGATAGGTAACAGAGAGGCGGATCAGAGGGCGGTTTGTTACTCATGCACCACTGCACATTGGCGACGGATATGCTAAAGGCGGGGCGAGTATGGTCATGCCAATGTAGGTGCTGGAAAGTATCGTGTAAAGTATAAAGCACGTGTTATACAAGCAATTCCAATCTAGCCCTGGTAAAAATTATAGCACGCTCTTTTATCACGCCCACAAGAAGACGCTATTTTTGCAGTAAAAAACTTTTCTTTAAACTCCGTATGCTCAAGACAATTGTGGTTAAGTTAATTCACATCTAAATAACAGAAAATTTAATTGGATATAACGAATTTTATTTATAAAACGATCGTTAATTCTAGACATAACGTTGAATATTTATATGTGAGAGAATAAGTATCTGATTATAAATTAATAAGTAGGTAAAGTAATGCAACATTAAAGTTGTTGCAAATCAGGGACATCTCTACTAAACTATCGGAAGGACAAGTTTGAATTCCCTTAATTTTTTAAATCGTTATATCTATCATTTTGGCCGTCGAGTATAACTAAATTATTTTTAATACGTATGATTATTTGGACGACGTGAATNTCAAATCATTATTTAACCCCCTTTTCAGGCTGTTACTGACCGGCTGACGTCAGCCGGTTATTCAGAATTTGCGCACGGATACGATATGAACAACGCGCCCTAGATGCAACGTTGCCATATTTATACATTTTCGCTCATATAAAGACAATAAATAAACGGTTTGCTCACGTCAGCCAATAATAATTTAAAATGCTATAAATAATTTTTTATAATTATGCAATCAACACATTATATTGTTATTGTTGCCCAGCAACAACCTCGAGGAGGTCTGAGCATGCCTTGCCAAAAGGCTGTTCGCTTCAGCCGACAACGGTTCGTGACATTACGTTACAAAATTTTCCGAGCATCCGGGCATCTGCCAGGACCGCCCTCGTAGCGGGAGTTATGGGTTGATTTCCTTCATTTTTAAAAGTCGAGTAAATTTTTTTTTCCGATTTTCTGTCTTTATTAAGCCTACCGAATACGTGGTTAAAATTATTGACATTATGACTGAATCACCCTGTATAAGAAGAAACTAAAAAAATACGCATTTGGACATTGACTATCAGGAGGAAAATTTAAAAAGCACCGCACAATGTCAACGCAT
>NW_019420696.1:0-5966 GCF_000390285.2 Anoplophora glabripennis
TACTACTTGGAACGAAATGGTCGTAGCCAGAATAAAACAACAGGAAATTGAAGCTTTCAATTTCTAGTTTCTGGATTTGCAGTTTAAAATTTTTTAGCGTCAGCGGTATTTAAGTAATCATAAGAAACCAAATTTTTCCTTGTCCTTAAGAAGGTCTATGGATTATTTTTTTGGTCATTTCACTTTCACTTCAATTTGAGCGGTTCCGGAGCCCTATTTCATGATCTATCGCTGAGTTATCCTCAATCAAAGCAAAAATGTCATTTTTGACTTTGACAATCAATTACTCGGGAAATAATGATCGTACAGAAAATCCAAGTAGGATTTTGAAAACTGCAAAGTATTTTCCCTTCGTGTGCTGAAAATCAATGTAACGAGTAATTTTTCACTTTTTTTATTAATTTCTTTAAGTTGAAATGTTTTTTTAGCAATATCCATTTTTCTTCATCGAAAAAATGTGAATGTTAAAGAATAATAATAATTATTATTATTATTTTCAATTATTCGGGATTTGTGGAATGAAATACAGCAATCCCTGGGGGATATATAAACTTTTTTTAATTAATTTTTAAATTGACATTTAAAACTAAGGCAGTTACAACGTCGAAAAAAAAATCAAAAATCAACAAACAATTTTTTAACGATTGTGAAGGATTGTATTTATATTAAAGAAAGTGAAGATATTCAAATATACATAATTGTGCAATTTTTAACTTTTTTCCAATCAAAAACAGATAATTATGACTTGTAGAGAATACTTTGTAGTTTTCAAAACCCTACTTGGATTTATTTCTGTACGATCATTATTTCCCGATTGTCAAAGTCAAAAATGATTTTTTTGCTTTGATCGACGACAAATCAATAATCAACATACAGGGCTCTGGAACCGCTAAAATTGAAGGGAATTAATTTACCTAAAAGAGCTTTACGGTTAAATTACCAAAACAAAATTATTGAAGTCCATAGACCTTTTTAAAGCCAAGCAAAAATTTTGAAACATTTTCTTTCGTTGATTTTCTTACGATTACTCAAAAGCGACTGATGCTAAAAAATGTCAGATCCGAAAACTAGAAACTTGAGGATATAATTTCCTGTGTTTTTATTTTCTCTACGACCATTTATCTAACAACTCTTTGAAAATTACCCAAAAATTTGGGATTCTTTTATAACGCTTAATATTACATACAGTTCTTTAACAGGTAATAACAAAATATTCACCACAAACTTGTACGTTTGTAGGTAAACTATAATTTATATACATATACAACTGTCATATTAATTTAAGAGAAAAATGTATCAATTTGATACAAATAACTTATTCCTAATCGTATTATAAGGGACTAACCTAGTAGCTTGCATTAAGTACTGCTATCATGAGTTCTGCGTCTATGTTATAACTAAGTAATGTTATATCATTTCCATAGGCCTGTGTTAAATGAATAATGCATATAAGAATCCTGTTATTAATTTTTAAAATTAAATAAGTGGCGCGGCGGATGTTTTAAAATCCTACCTGTTATAAATTCTTAAGTGTCCTCATATGAATAGAAGTATCTATCCATCTAGCTACAGGGTGAACAAATTCAACAGTTTTTAAGAATTAGTCCCATTTCCTTAAAATATTGGCAAAAAATAATACCTGTTTATTTNCTCGCAAGAAATTATGCGATATCCGTTGACTGCACGAAAAACAGTAAATACCTTAAAACCCAGAGGAGATTGGTATAAGAAACCTTTATACCATTCGAAAGAGAACAAAATTGTTCATCAGGTTGCACAAAAATATACGGGGTGTTCCATTTAAAAAAAAATAAGTTAAGATGGCTTAAAGTTGTTCAAATTCGGCATTAAATTTCTACCATCCTGTATGAAATTAAACCATTTTTAAATTATGGCAGGAAAGCTTAGAGTTTTAGTTATGTCCGCTATAAATTTTATTGCCCTAATTTTATTATTTTAAAAGTGCTTTTTTATTTATTTTTTTAATTAAATATATCAAAAACGGTTAACTTTAAGAATAGGAAAATAGGAAATTAAAGTTCATCTAAAAATTGACTCCAAAATTGCAATAATATACAGGGTGTTCCATTTAAAATAACGAAACGAAGATGACTTCAACTTCCGGTATAACCGGAAGCATTAGGTGGACGCCATTATTTTAGTTGAGAAGGGCATTCCCGAAAACACTAATACCCAAATTTTCAGAATTAAAATCTCTGAAATATATCTAATGCCTCACCACCGTGGGACATCCTGTATAAATATAAAAAAATTGTCGGATATTTGACTGACAGTCACTGTAACACTCTTTACAGAGTTTAGCCCTGTACAATTGTAGAAATAATAAAAATTATAAGTACAGAGCCTTCATAAATGTTTACAAGCCACGTGACCGCCGATGAGCTTAGGTAACCCAACAATGCACGATTGGTACTGGTAACGAAAATTCAATAAATCTTGGCGTCACCAATATTAATGATTCGTTTACAATGAACAATGACAAACCGTTACGCTCGAAATAATGCGGTCGCTGATTGGTTAGAATAGAATCCCTTGAAAAATTACGCCAATCACAATTGATGAAAGAGAATATTCTGTTTTTATGTAATCTTGATGTTATTGTTATAATTTTACCAAAATTTATTTGCCAACGTGAAAGAAATAAAATTATTGTTCCGAACAAAAATAGTGGTCACGTGGCTTGCAATCATTTATGAAGGCTCTATATTACTGTTATAGTCGAAAAAAAAATATTGTAGCAACCTTTAAGGTATGGTAAAACCTCTAAATATCATTATAATAGATCTACAGTCATTAGAAAATTAAATAGTTGATTTTGTTCCGCATACCTGTTAAATCTCATGTAAAAAAATCAGTAGTATCAATCTAGAATTCATATAATGTTCGGAAGGGGTAGCTTTAGCAAAGAAGGTGTTGTCAATCTTAACTTTTAATTTTTATAAAATTCTATTTTTTTTTTTAAATGGACTGAAGTATTACATTAATGTATTAAAGATGTAAAATTGAGTTCCTACATTAATTTTAATTTTCATACATTAATTTCCTATATTCCTACATTACATATTGATTGTTAGCCTCATTATTTAAAGCATCAATCAACATCAACTTAACATCGAACTATGTCGCCTGATGGTTATTGCAATCTTATGTATATTTATATAGTCTAAAATATTTCAACTGAATGGTGCTACATATCGTAGTTCCTTCATATGTCATTTAGTGTTACGTGAATAGTTTCATTTATCAAAAATACGAACTTACATATAATTTGAATGTTGCGTTGATGTTGAGCGGATACCGTGCAGCATCACGGGGATACGGCATAAGTTTTTGTCTATAAGTATACTGAAATATGATTAAATTTGCTGGTTTGAAACAAGTGCACCTTTTCTTTATTTAAACTTATGTCCTTCGATTGGGGTAGATTTTTTGAAGAATTCAAAATGATGGAAACATCCTCGCCTGCGCCTTCTGATTAGTATATGACATCTACACCAGCGAATACTATCGAGGGCTATGTAAGATTTCAACATATTTGGATCAAAGCTTTCAGTCTGTTCTTATAACAGCTACAAATGCATCGCGAATATGTTCACCTTATATTCTTTTGCTTCACACAACCTTTAGTAGATAATATGTGAGCATTTAAACAATGATCTTCAATCTCATATCTTTGTTATTTTTATGTATTTTGGATATGTTTGCATTTTATAACAAATAAAAATATGTTAGATGTGATATGATTTATAAAGAAGTACAGTTTAATTACTTATAAATCCGTTTATACATTTTTTTTCAAAAATGTACCTCCAGCGAGTTCATTGCTGCGGTGCTGAGATAGAAATCACGTTTTAGACAATTCTCCATAATTTAAATTTTGTTAATTAAATTGGAATAGGCCTCAAACTAGGCTTTAATTAAAAATATCTAAGAACATTATGACGTTGCCAACATAATCAACAAGATAATATAATAATATAATATGACATTTAACATCATAATTACAATACACTATTTTATTCACTGTATGGATATTATGATTTATTAAGCAAATAATGCTGTTTAGAAATAAGTGATATTTTTCTGCATCATGATGAATAGGAATAGAATCGTTGGTGAATACCACTGATAATCCCATAAATCAATGAATACTGAATAGTGTTATGAAACTTTTATTTTCATTTAGCTACTCAATCACAAAACAAATATTAGTCATAAATTTTAATTGCATCGCTGCACAATTGGACTAGTTACGATTTCAAATTGCCTGCAAATTCACTGCAAGCTAATTACCTGTCAGGAGTGAAGAGTATATTAATATTTTCGGCTCGATAAAAAAAAAGAATTTTATTTTAAATTTTAGTTGATGAATGGTACTAAAATTTAATATTTGTGAACATAAAACTTAACAATTGTTTTGTATTTTATTATAAAGAAAATACCTACAACATTCAATTTTGTCTTTAAAGCAAATCTTGGGAGTGAAATTACCTGAAAATGGAACATCTAATGAAATAGTTTTCTGCCTATACAACAGTCAGTTTTTGGGCTATTATTATTAATGCTGTTTATTACACTAAATTTGTTGTATTGTTTTTATCGTTCAGTTGCTAGCTTCGACATTACATATTTCGTTCTTCAATTTAAATATTTTCAGTTTAATTAGTTATAAAACAATAGTAGTGATAACTAGTATTACACTTATTATTATTATTATTATTATTATTATTATTATTATTATTATTATTATTTTTTTTTTGCAGGTAAGGTTTATATCAGCGAAATAGAGGCCCATTGTGACGACGCGACACCATTGTTGCCTAAAAATTAGGGTCCTGAAAATATGAAGGTAAAATGATACGATAAATAATAAATCCATGATAATTAGAACCACTTTTCATATAAGTTATAACGTTATAAATGTAGAATATTATTGGCAAATTGTATTGACAGACAAATTATAATTGTTTGAATTAAAATGAAGTGAAGCGTTTAATTATACATTTTTCCTATAATTCTCTAGAGTGCAAATTTGCAATTCTACATAATACATAATATGTGGAATTGTAAATTTACATTTTAGGTGTTATAAATATACAAAGTGTTCCATTAAGAATGGAATACAGAGCAGGAGAAAGATGTCAAAATAAAACTATAGGCCGAAACAGGCTGAAATTGTAGTATATTGTAGCTTTTGGCCTGAACAAAAGTTATCATGGTCATAAAGTCCAGAAGTTTGATAGAGACATATGGATAAAGATCAGGCGAAATCAAATTGTGAGACTTTCTTCTTCTTCTTCTTCTGACAAAGTCCAAAAGCTTCCTTGCTGGGTTCCGCCGATTCACATCCTCGGCAGACCGGACTGTCTACAAGTTTTAGCTTATGTAGGTGTTTCCTAATGTGACAGTGTCCCGTTATGAATCCTATCACTCTCCTGAGCCGGATTTTGTTCAAGCTTAGTAAATTGTTTGCTCTTTCCTTCGAACGATACTCCATGAGCTCCTTACACGGCGTCCTGGGTAAGCGGCGACAAACGGCCGGTGCGGCCGGTGCGACCAGAACGGCCGAAGCAGTGATTTTCAAAATTAGAGCATCATAAAGCTCGTGCGGTTTTCATGCGGACGACGCGATCAAATTATTTGATAATTCCGCCTCTGCCGCTTCAGTTTACATTTTTAAATCTTAAAAATTATATGAGAATTATATAATCGACCATTCGAGAGAATGGACCTGCACTCTTAACAGAAATAGACGTTAGCATCGCGTCAGCCATTTCAACCGCGTCGAACGCGCCGGCCGCACCGGCCGTTTGTCGCCGCTCACCCAGGACGCCGTGTTAGAATGGCTATGTCCTGGCCTTGAAGTCCAGTATTTCCTGTGTTCTGTCTCAGTCAATTTGCCCAGAGTCCGCTTGACCACACTGGGAGATGTGCCACAGAAGGGC
>NW_019420697.1:0-5982 GCF_000390285.2 Anoplophora glabripennis
ATTTAAAAAAATTTGGGGGATGGCACCCCCACTTAGGGGGTTGAAGATTTTGCTATGCTTTTTGCGCCAAAAATTGTCCCCCTCAGAAGCAAATTTTACCTGTTTTTGGATTTTGCCGATAAGTTCATTACTACCCTGTAATGCCTTGCGGTACGTTTTCGATGGGCTACCCTTTATTTTATACGAAAAACCTTCCTTAATTTTCAATGGGAAGCCTCTGTATTTCCTTTTAAACGACTCCACACAGAATCATCAGTAAATTTAGAATAACAAATGCATATATCATTATTACCTTTGAAGGAGTATTTAATTTCAGTTACATTGATGCGCACACTGTCACCCTCCGAAGAGATAAGACAAAAAAAACAGAAAGGAAAATAAAATAACGGAACAAATCTATTAAATTCTAACCATCTATGGAAGGTAACAATATATTCGCCGCTAGTACTCAGTGGAGAAGGGGAGGTTCACTATATAAAGATTGTTTTGGGCGCCAGGTAAATTTACCTCAACGAATACCGACGTTGATTAACCCACAAATCTACCAAACGGGGTTAATAAAAAATAATACGGGATAAATGCAAATGTTTATTGAAGACGTCAACTCCTATAAGGAAAATACGGGTTGACCAAAGCAGTAATTAAAATGACAAAAAAATAAATGAGCTATATAAGTTGATAGCAAGATAAACAGTAGTGAGCGCCTGCACCATACGCTAATCGTAAACAATTTAATACCAAGATAACAGTGAGGCAGAAATTAAAATATATATTAGTGAAATTATTTGTCAGACTTTAAATACGCGATCGCGACGCTTGAGCTCAGGCGCTACGCAGATGTGGCAGTTTGTTGCCGAACGCAAGAAAGAATTTGCTTTAATTTCCGCTAACAATATTTAAAATAAATATATGGCGCAAGCGCAGCGCAAAGAAAAATAAAGAAAGATTCGTTATGGCTATTACTAGAAGAAATTAACAGCTAACTGCGGTTAACAAGTTTATATGCAGGCATGACAACCAAATTCAGGACTTGAGGCAAAATTTAAGTGTTAAACAAAATTACGACTAACATATTTATAAATAACAATTAAGCCTAACCTAATAAATGCATCGGCAACTACCTAATATTTTTTTTTCCTAACTTACGACGAAATCACTATTTAGTCTATATGAAGTAGATAATAATAATAAAAAAAAAGGCTATAGATTCTGAACTAATATCTAAATCCACGATTATTTATGACCAGCAGTTATAAAAATCCCGAAATTTACTATGGACTAAACTGAGCATGATTACTTAAGTTAATATATGTACACAATTGTAAGATCAATAAAAGTTATTGGTAGGAATTAAATAAAAAAAAAAACNGACTTTATCTGATCCAAATATTTTCTTTTAAAACATTGCTGATGCCCAGTCGACTTTTCCAAGATTTTTTCTGGATTTTCAGACTCTTTTAGAATTTACTCAAATCCGGTAAAAATTCATATAAGTAGCCATGTGGGGTTTTCAGACCAGCCCACTTTTTTAAATTGGATATGCTTGTATTTCTTTTTAGGTGTTACTTCTACCCCTTGAAACAGAAGACAAAGATCAAGTAAATGATGTCTGAAAGCCGCAAGGAGGGGTAAATATATATATTTTATACGAAAAATCTTCGTTAATTTTCAATGGGAAGCCTCTGTATTTCCTTTTAAATGTCTCCACACAGAATCATCAGTAAATTTGGAATAACAAATGCATATATCTTTATTACCTTTGAAATAGTATTTAATTTCAGTTACATTGATGCGCACACTTGTATTTATTTTTTATATTCTATGTATTATTCCATATCCAATATTACATTTTTTTAATTGCTAAATAAATTATCACGGAAAATCTTTATAACAAAAGCGTGAGTAGTACAAAAACACAATTATTATCAGTCTTTAACTAATGGCATTAAAAAAAAATCCTCATTTAGGGATTGAGCTGAAAGTGTTCGCCTCCTGCGTTGAATAGAATGGGATCAATGGTGAAAAGGTCGGTCAGGCCATAGGAACAAATAATGTATGTAAATCCAGGGTGTGCAGTGAATTCAAAAAGTGAATTGAATTTTTATGACTTTCATGAAATTAGTTAGCTTTAGCCTGTCGTCTATTCAAAGACAAATCGAATCCTGGCACGTTTAAAATTCAAAAAAGCATAGAGCATAGAAAAAGTGGAATATCCAAATTACGATTCAACATTACACAATATGTGTAATGTTGAAAACATTTGCATACAAATTTTATACAGATTATTAATAATAAATAATGCAGTTGGCTGTAAATCATAGCCTCTAGAATATATTGAATAAAAATGAAATATGTACAACCAACACCGAAATATGGTTTTCTCGCCACAACATTTAAATGCAGTGAATGAATGTATTTACTAATCACGTATGTCGAAATACAAATATAATTACTCGTTTATTCTAGTTTTTGCTTCTTGCTCATAAATATTAATATTTTATTATGGCTTTAATTATGGCTGATATTGTAAAATTTAAATGAAACAAACAAAAAACAAAATATAAATATGGGCTTTTATTTTGTTGAAGGGATCGACTGAAATTGAATTGAATTAAACACACTTCTGTTATTTAAATATTTTTTTTTAATAAAGGTTGTCCCCAATTATGAAAAGGAACGATAGAGGAAATGAAAATAATAACACTTTGTTATATAAAGTTATCTTCAAAACCTCACTATTTTTTAAATAAGAGCTTTAAAGTTAACAAAAAGTTATATCTCTGAATATTTCATCGACATCGAAACGAACTTTGAATGCACAAGTACATGAATAAAATTGCAATTAACGTAAAAAAAAAATAAGTCTCAGCTTAAACCAGCGATGTATATGTACAGGGTGTTAATGAACTTATATCGAAAAAGGGGTGAAAAAGGAGCAAAAACTAGTTAACTGATGTCACAAACTTATATCGGCAGTTTAAGGTCATAGAGAAAAAAGCTTAGTAAAAATGTGTTTAAAACTGTTTTGGAACTGCTGAAATACATGTATTTTATCGCCGCGAGTACTTACAAAAAATGCTGCAACACTTTTTACGAGTTTGTAGGTTTCTTATGAAGTCAGACTGTATTCGAAAGTCAGTTTGTAATACATTGTTGTAGTGATTGCTGTGCTATTTTTCGAGAGTACATTTAATAGTCGTATTTCCAAGTTTTCTTTAGAAAATGGCGCATTTATTTAGCAATCGCGAATATTATGACATACTCATAATTTATGGTGAAGCAAACGAAAATGCCCACACAGTCTGACAAGTATATCGGGCGACCATTAAAAACCTTAATCTTAAATGTCGAGGAGATGATTTTAGATGTCGTCAAAGAAGATCCGAATCGTAGCACCGAAAATATCGCACAGCAAGTAAATATTTCGCATCCTGTTGTGTGGTGGTCATTAAGAGAAGCTCAGTTGTACCAATTTCATATTCAACGTGTTCAAGCGCTTATTCCTGAGGACTCTCCACTACGTCGAGGTTTTTGCGAACGGTTACTTCAGAAACGCGCAAGAAATCCTCAATTTACAGCGCATATACTTGTTACAGCTGAAGCATGTTTCAGTGGAAATGGTGTACTTAACGTCCACAACACTCACCAATGGACTATCGAAAATCCACACGAAATATGTCGTGGTGCCTTTCAGCAACAGTTTTCAGTGAACATGNAAAGGAACGATAGAGGAAATGAAAATAATAACACTTTGTTATATAAAGTTATCTTCAAAACCTCACTATTTTTTAAATAAGAGCTTTAAAGTTAACAAAAAGTTATATCTCTGAATATTTCATCGACATCGAAACGAACTTTGAATGCACAAGTACATGAATAAAATTGCAATTAACGTAAAAAAAAAATAAGTCTCAGCTTAAACCAGCGATGTATATGTACAGGGTGTTAATGAACTTATATCGAAAAAGGGGTGAAAAAGGAGCAAAAACTAGTTAACTGATGTCACAAACTTATATCGGCAGTTTAAGGTCATAGAGAAAAAAGCTTAGTAAAAATGTGTTTAAAACTGTTTTGGAACTGCTGAAATACATGTATTTTATCGCCGCGAGTACTTACAAAAAATGCTGCAACACTTTTTACGAGTTTGTAGGTTTCTTATGAAGTCAGACTGTATTCGAAAGTCAGTTTGTAATACATTGTTGTAGTGATTGCTGTGCTATTTTTCGAGAGTACATTTAATAGTCGTATTTCCAAGTTTTCTTTAGAAAATGGCGCATTTATTTAGCAATCGCGAATATTATGACATACTCATAATTTATGGTGAAGCAAACGAAAATGCCCACACAGTCTGACAAGTATATCGGGCGACCATTAAAAACCTTAATCTTAAATGTCGAGGAGATGATTTTAGATGTCGTCAAAGAAGATCCGAATCGTAGCACCGAAAATATCGCACAGCAAGTAAATATTTCGCATCCTGTTGTGTGGTGGTCATTAAGAGAAGCTCAGTTGTACCAATTTCATATTCAACGTGTTCAAGCGCTTATTCCTGAGGACTCTCCACTACGTCGAGGTTTTTGCGAACGGTTACTTCAGAAACGCGCAAGAAATCCTCAATTTACAGCGCATATACTTGTTACAGCTGAAGCATGTTTCAGTGGAAATGGTGTACTTAACGTCCACAACACTCACCAATGGACTATCGAAAATCCACACGAAATATGTCGTGGTGCCTTTCAGCAACAGTTTTCAGTGAACATGTGGACCGGTATCGTTAATGACACTTTAATAGGACCTTTTGAATTGCCGGAGTTATTGGAAGACGTACCATTAAATGTTTGGCAAAATATGTGTTTACTGCATGACGGAGCCCTCGCTCACTTTTTTTGGACAGATCACTACTTTCTAAACATTACTTTTCCCGATCGCTCAATAGGCCGCAGCTGTCTAGTTAAATGGCCCCCCGGTTTCCGGACCTCACCCTTCTAGACTTCTTTTTGTGGCGATATGTGGAAAGTGTATTCCACAGAAGTTCGTGACATCGACCAACTGCGACATCGTATTACCGAAGCTTGTAATACGATTCAAGAAAACGTGGCAATGTTGCAACGTGTGCGAGCAAATTGGATATGTCGCGCTGAAGATTGTGTGCAAGTAAATGGTGGGTACATCGAACATCTTCTATGAAAATCAGCAGTTCTGAAAAGGTGGCGCCTTACAATGTTGAGGTAAGTCAGATTTTAAAATTACATTTTACTCAACACAATTCCGTGGATTTGCCTCATTTTGAAATTACGGACATGTGGCAAAAATATTTGACATAAGTTCATTAACACCTTGTAGAATACTGGTTACATTTTCATAAAAAATTATAACATTTTACTGGATATAAATATTTTTGAAATGCCAACTTTATTTTAAACTAAAAAAAATTTTTAGATATTTTTTTTTAGAACACAAATACATGTCAAAAATGAGCGTTTTGTTAGCACAAAATTATGAATATTTTTTATAATTGTAATTGTCAGTCTCTGTTAATCATCTTCTGAATAATTAATCGCACTAAATGACGTCACGAATTAGTGCAGCAGCAAACATCCGTTTAAAGGCGGGTATCCACTTGTCACAATGCTCCGTAACGTAACAACGAACATGTTACGGCCTGTTGTAAAAGGTGACACGGTTCGCTCCGAAAGTATGTGTGATTTTGGTCGTTTCATTCATTTTGTAACGTAACAAAATAAGGTTACGAGACGACACAGGAACATAAACTCGTAGTATGAACATGACTGCAATAATGGATTCGTCACTGTAATTGCAGTTAGCAGCAGCGTCATATATTTTTATTCATCATACAATTTTGAAGAATAAGAAACGGAAATCTCTGGAAATCTTTTCTTTACTCCACTCCATGGCACAAACACAGAAAAACACACTCTTCCTAGTCACTGCAGAAATCAGACTGACCCCAGACCATATACA
>NW_019420698.1:0-5961 GCF_000390285.2 Anoplophora glabripennis
CAGTTTCAGGTTCATTAAACATCCAAGTTCTCTGAAATTTATAACTGACTTTTGAGAATTTGCTGTCCGTTGAATATACACTCTTTCGGTTTAGTATCGTTGATTTTGGGAAATTTATTGCACACTACCTGTAACATTCACCTCCTTTATCCAAACGAATAGCTTCATTAGTTGAAGTTTTTTGTGTAGTGGAGGAAGAAGAACCTTATATGGATCTACTATTGACATAAATGAAATAGACCCCTGAATTTGGAAACCGATATTAAGAAAACGTAGGGGCAAAAAAATTGGTTTGGACTTCACTATTACTCTATTGTGTGCTAAAATTTCAGTTAGTTTTGTTATCCCATTTTTGAGTTATTAACGAAAATGTTGAAAAAATCCTGCCTACAAAATTGATACCTCTCACTTTAACTCGTCGTAATTTTTTTGTTAATTGATAAAAAAATTCCAAATTTTTACTGACGATAAGTCGAACTATTGTCTTTAGTACTGTGAAGGTCATTTGTCTGAAAAGCTCTTCTTTTTTTATTTTTAAGCAAAACAGAAGGGAGTGCTATCTGCGTAAATAATGCATTCTTTAAAAAAAAGAAAAAAACTGACTCGAGTAGTAAATAATTGCAAACAACAATATGAAAAAATTTACTGTATATCCTGCATCAGACGTGAACGTAATTGACCATCCGATACTGTTTTTAAAAATATCATATTTATAACTGTATTATTTTAACAATTTTTTTCAGATTATGTTTACAGTTATTTACTACCTGTCAGTTTTTTAAAGAACGCAATATTTACGGAGATAGCACCCTCTTCTGTTTTACTTAAAAATAAAAAAAGAAGAGCTTTTGAGACAAATGACCTTCACAGTACTAAAGACAATAATTCGACTTATCGTCAGTAAAAATTTGGAACTTTTTTATCAATTTATCAGAAAACCGTGATTTTTTCAACATTTTCATTAATAACTAAAAACTGGGATAACGAAACTAACTGAAATTTGAGTACACAATAGAGTAATAGTGAAGCTATATATGGTTCAAATTTAAATTTTTTTGCCCCTACGTTTTCTTAATATCGGTTTCCAAACTCAGGGGTCTATTTCATTTATTTCGATAGTATTAAAGAGCTTGAGTAACGTTAACATAATATACTGAATTCAGATCTCCTTGGTTGTCAAAGTTTTTGCTCATAGTGATTCTTCCTATCTCTACTGTCCCATAAACTCAGAAAACAGATACTTGGTAAATCCTGATTGCTGCTCCAAGTGTTGATTTTGAAATTTCCACAAATCTGCTTTGTTGAATGTGTTATTGGAGCTAAAGCATACTTATTGCCACTATGTAGCAGAATTGCCTTCAAGCTGCATCGTTTCGAGGAGTCAACATCCACTTGTCTTTATAAGTGTCTTGTTGATTATACTTTTAATGTCAGAACAATACACTAACATACCCTCTTCGTACCAAGAAAAATTCAATTTCCAAAAACTTGTTTCACGTGATCGATACATTGCTGGATTGGTTCCTTCAAATGGGATATTTTTTTCAGTTATCTAGCTAAAATCAGCTCTGTCTTTTGGTAACCTACCCTACCTTACCTTAATTCATTCTAATTAAACGTTTACCGATGTATCTGTCTATCTCACGATATATATTCGTTTGTATTTTGAGTTAAATTGTCAGTTAATATTCCTAGAATCAGACGCGGTTATTCCTTTATGCCTCTGTTCTGTAATAGTTCAAAACATTGTCTTCATTTGTTTATAATGGTAGTCGACACATACAATTTTTGTACTATCCGTTTGCAGATCGTTTTCAAAGAATAATCTAGATAATATAATTTCTAAACACCCATTTTACATAATCAAATCCTAAACAAACATAAACCTCCAAGTCATAAATATTTTCATTCCACCCATGCAATTAGCATGTAAAAATGTAAACATGATTGTCTACAATGCATAGACCTATCTATCTTTTTTTTACGTCTGAAATCACATGTACTATTATCTTCGTCTGTTCTCGATAACGCATTGTTTAAAATTCCTCAAATAGCTCACATTCGATAATTGCAGTCAGGTATTTATTTAGATGACAAATGTTCCAAGCATTTGATAACCTGCCAGGTTCTTTCAAATTAAAACTACTGTTTCGCAAATGCTGTTGTTTCTAATCTGCGCTAAAGTAATGACTACTTTCCCGATAAATGTTTAAGCAACGTTAAATGGGAAGAGCAATCGGTAATAGGTGAATGAATTAATTTTATTAATAGAGAATAATACTCAAATTGTAGGTACATAGTATGCAGTTAAAATAATCATGTAAATAAATAGTAATATAAAATTAAAAATTTAAGATTTTTTCACAAGAATTCATTTCTTTAAAAAATAATAATTAGGCGAAGCATTCTGGAAATATAGATACAAATTTTGTTTTTTCTTATACACATTCAAATCATATACTCTATAGATGCGTAATACTGAGAAACAATTTTAAAGAACGATTCCTTAGGCTATTGAATATATCCAAAAAAACAGGGTTAAAAGGAACTATGACGGTTAAGCAATTTTATTGCATGAATTGTTCAAAGGGTAATTTTAGATGAAAAAACCGCGGAGTGCTATTAAATAAGAAGGTGGAAATTGGAGATAGGGGTGAAAATGCACCCCTTTCAGTTTTTTAATTGTAGCTCGAGAACGAAGCAAAATTTCGCTATAGTTTATAAGAAAAATTATTTAGAGAATTGAATTTCCCATGGAAATAACTTATTTAAAAAATTGAAAAGGAAAATTTTATGCAAAAAAATCGTTAATAAACAATCTGAAAAAAAAACAAAACATTCGATTTTCTGATTTTTGTTACATTTTTGCCTCTAGTTTTTTTTGAGTAAAGGTAGGTATAGGCATTGCTTCATAGAAAAAAAAATAGATAAAATTTTCTTCAAAACAAGATGTTTGGACGAAAATTGATATATGGCCGCTCAAACTTAGCAAATTTTTCGATTTTCGTCGCGTTTACTCTTATACGTTTTAATTCTAATCATTTGCAAAAATAGAAGGAAATAAGGCGTTCAAGGATTTTCATCACATGACTTGTTCGAAGGATCATTAAAAATGAAAAAAACTTTAAATTGAAGATAGGGGTGAAAATGCACTTTTGCAGTTTTTTAAATATAGCATTAAAACGAAACAAAATTTCGGTATAGTTCATAGGAAAAATTTTGTGTAAAAAATGTAAATGGAAAATTTTATGCAAAAAATCGTTAATAAACAATTTTAAAGGAAGCAAAAAATAAGATTTTTTTTTTTTTACTTTTTTAATTAACTAGTTTAGTAAAAACTTGATAATTTATGTACAATAAAGTTTATTAATAATGTATATACAGTCTGTCCACGGATAGAGTTGACAAGAGAAGAAACTCTTTTGTTTTTGACTTTATCGAAAAATGTTACTCTTTATAAAAAGTTCTGCCTCTCGAAAAAATGAGACTGTCATACAAACATCTTAGATTAGATATACAGGGTGCCCATAAATTAAAAAAACACGAAAATACTCAAGAGAGAAGTACCATTATTTGTTATTTTACACAACATTTTTATAAAACAAATCTGTTTATAACCTCAAATAATGCACTAATACAAAAAATTAAAATTTCAATTCTGACTTTTACTCTATATGTATAGCTACTCCCCACCTCAAAAATTGAAATTTTGATTTTAAAATTTGTATTAGGACATTATTTGAGGTTATAAAGAGATCTGTTTTATANGAAAATCGAAAATTTGGCTAAGTTTGAGCGGCCATATATCAGTCAATTTTCATCTAAAAATACTTTCTCTTGTTTTGAAGGAAATTTTGTTTACTTTTTTTTTATGAAGCATTGCTTATACCTATCTTTACTCAAAAAAAAACTAGAGGCAAAAAAGTTAAAAAAAACAGAAAATTGAATTTTTTGCTTTTTTCAAATTTTTTATTAACGATTTTTTTGCATAAAATTTTCCTTTTAAATTTTTTAAATAAGCTGCATGGGAAATTCAATTCTATAAATAATTTTTCCTATAAACAATAGTAAAATTTTGCTTCGTTTTCGAGCTACAATTAAAAAACTGAAAGGGGTGCAATTTCACCCCTATCTCCACGATTCATGTAACAAAATATCTTGAACGACATAGTTCCTTTTAAAATCCTATATTCAGTAGCCTACCTGTCCAAATTAGGGTGTAAACGTGTTACAGAGCTCTCAAACAGTTTCATTCTTCTAAACATATACCTAATAAACTTGATTTTTTTTTTCATGTTCTCAAATATATGTAGTACAAATCTGCCACTGCAAAATTTTAGGTAAATCGCGACCATCATGACCAAAATCTTAATAGAGCTCCAATTCTCCACCAAGCCTTCCAAGTACATACTCTACAAATTTCTTCAAGTATTCTGTTTCATTTCAGAGAGTTCGCCGATGTCAGCTCGAAACTTCCCCCCCTCGTTCTGGAACAGCCAGCATTACAGCGGCGCCGCCGGCACCGGCCACCACGGCGCCTCCGCCGCCGACCTTTACTCCGAGCACTACCACCCCGGCGACGCCTGGTACCAGTACAGCCAGCACCACCGGGCAGTGCACGATTACCACCACCACAACATGGCGGCTCAATACGGGGGCCTCCTCTTGCCGGGTTCTAGGTTACACATGAGCTCCCACGCTCCCTGTAAGGCGATGGACTGGCAGCACCCCTCGATTGAGTCGCCGTACTCGTCATACCCCACCATGTCAGGTAAATAGACAGAAATAGATATTGTAGAAAAAAAATCGGTTTTGTTGAAAATAGAGACAATTCTCAGTCAGCTTTTGAGAATTGGTGGCTAACTAATATGTTTGTTGCATAATCGAAATCTTTCTAAAATGAATTAAAACCCTTTAAAAGCCTTTGATGAATAGACGGAAGTGAAATGGAATATAGCAGAAAAACTTGGGAATGCTGAAAACGGAAGCATTTCTCACTCAGCTTTAGTGATCAATACACGAGTTAGAAGATAACTGAGAATGTTAATTTTTTGTAACAAGATCTTTTTAAAAACAATTAAAATCTTTTGAAATCCTTGGACAGATAAATGGAAAAAGAGTAGCAAAAAACATCCATTGTGCTGGAAGTAGAGATCAGCTCAATCAGCTTCAGAAAATTACCAATAAGCGTTCAAATTTTTTAGTTAGTTTTCAAAGCCAAAGCTTTTTAAAATTAACATCAATGTTATCCTTGTGTAGCAAAAAGTTTTAAATATGCTGAAGAGAACTGCCGATAGCTTAACAATATACAACTCGAAGATTAACTGAGAATATCTATTACATTTACCAAAACTGTTTTTACAATCCTTTGGACAGGTAAACAGACAGGAATATAAATTGTAGAAGAAACATTTCTGTCTGAAATTAGAGACAAGAAATTATTCTGATTTCAGACAGAAGCCTGTTGCAGAGAGTGTAGCAATGGAAAACTTAGAAGTTATCTGACCTGCATCTACCAAAACTTTTTAAAATAAACTAAAATTCTTTGAGATCCTTGGACGGCTAGATAGAAATGGAAAGTGTAGCGAAAAACTTCGATTATACTAAAACTAAAGTCTTTTTTCAGTCAGCTTCCGAGAACTACCTACAGCGTAACAATAGAAAACTGAAGTGTTATCTGATCTGCATCTAACAAAACTGTTTTAAAATTCCTGGGAAAAACAAGTTAGGTTATGTTAAAAATATAGACATTTCACAGTCAGCTTCAGAGATTTAACGAATGATAATGATCTACTGCATAAGTCAAAAATTTTTTAAAATAAATTAAAGTTCCTTAAAATCCTTGGATGTATAGATAGAAATGGAATGTATAGCAAAAAACTTCTTTTATGCTGAGAATATTTGACATTTGTCACTCAGCTTCAGACAGCTATCTTGGAAATAATACTAACTGATAATATC
>NW_019420699.1:0-5960 GCF_000390285.2 Anoplophora glabripennis
TAAGTAACGTACGCGCGACATACATATGCGTTTTTGTCAGTGGCGGCGCTGGGGCGGCGCCCTAGAAATTTTTATAGTAAAAAAAAAAATTTAAATTTAGTTTACAATGGCATCTGTATAATTAAAAAGATTAAAAAGGAAATGTTAAATTTGTAATGTGCAGTAAATTTAACTCGACTTGCAAAATTAATTTGAAAAACGTGGTCTCCGCGAAGCTCGCTCCTACATTTGTAAAGTGCTTACAGCGGTGGTCATGGTTACCGTCACGCAGCAGTGAAAGACGGGGAAAAGTTTAAATGATTGTAAAGATAGACTAACAGTAATGCTATCTATTGAAAAATCAATGGTGCAAATATCAAGCTTTAAGGAAAAGTGTAACAATAATTGAAAAGTTTATTTCGGACAAAACCAGAATAATGGACTTTCACTATAAAAAATAATGTTGAACACATTTTCCCTATATTTCAATAATACTTCAAATAAAGCTGCCCAATAATTTTACTAAAATTCAAATACTTTGTACCTAAATTTTTCGCCCCACCGTGGCATGAAAGTCAAGAGCCGCCACTGATTTTTGTACCAGTTTTTTCATATACAAGGTGATTCATTAATAATTATACCTACATACGCTGACTGGATAATCTTGGGCTGAAAATATGAAGAATTGACACAACTCTTTGATAAAATATGGCTTCTTAGGTAGTTACAGGTTGTTTTATTTATGATTTTTGCCCATTACTTGCCCTGTTTGATAATTCAACTAATGCAATACAATCCCATGGCAGAAAATACCGACTTGAATAATAATAATAATAATAATAATAATATGACAAATAAATTACATAATAAAATAAAAATGATTGTGCAGTCCTATGTTTAACTTTAAAAAGCTCGAGAAATAATGACTTTACTGCTATGAAGGAATAGTAGGTTAATAGCATAGAAAATATTGATGAATTGAAAGATTGTACCAAAATAAAAATTCCGCCAGTGGCGTAGAAGTTAGGAATGGCAAGCTGCCCCTCTACCCCTGTCGTACCTCTGGTAGTAGCCATGAACGATTTTGTAACATTTTTTAATATGTTCTAAAGTCTCTAAACTTTATGCCAATTATGATAGGGAGATATCCAACAAGGTTGAAGTAATGGGCAATAATGTTTTAAAAAATTTTAAATAAAACACCCTGTAACTCTATAAAGAGCCATATTTTATCTAAGCGTTATGTGTCAGTTCTTCATATTTGCAGCCCAGGTTTATTCAGTTAGCGTATGTACAATTATTATTGAATCACCCCGTATATATTTTTTATTTATTTAAAAAATTTATAACACTATTTCCGAAGTACCCTACAGTTTATATCGTTGATACACGATGTACGCCGAAAAATTAATGGGGAATTAAAATTGGCCTCGGAAAAAAGTAGAAAAAATCACGTATCCAATAGTCTTCAACATTTTTGACAAAAAACAATTAATTGTAGAAGATTCGGAATAGTTTAATAACTTTGTTCCAAATTTTTATAAGGAAATTTTTTTTAGTAAAATATTTTCATGTAAATTTCCAAAGACTGATAATTTCAAAATATGAAAGAGCCCATAATCAAGATTATATTAAATGCATATATTGTACATCTAAAAAGGGAGATTGTAGTTATATCATTCTATACAGAGGACTTAAAATATAAATCACATTCTTAAACACTTAATGAAATTGTTTGTAATTATTTATTTGTAGTAATTTCTGATACTATTTTTAATTATTTGGACATTACACTGAGAGGATCTGCTTTTAATAAATGATCCCTTGTGCCAAAAGAATTAATCATTGATTTTATAAATTTAGTTTTGCCTAACAAGAAATATGCCACATTGAGGAAGTACTTAGATAATTCTTTCCAACACAATTAACGTTTCGAAACTCAAATTTACTTAAAGTCAAATGGGTTTTTGTTTTGTTTATCTACCTCCCCCAGAAAAATAAAAAATCATGACGTATTTGTTTTATTATTCTATACCTTCTCAATGAAAATATTCCACCAATACTATTTAGGAAGTTTTGAAGCACACGTGTCAAAGTTTATATATTATCATTTTTTTTTACCGTACTATTTTCCTTTTTCAAAATTTTTATGCTATTTCATTGACTAACAACATGACTACTGAAGATCTACACTTTAGATATTGGAATCGGAAAATTCGGAAACTTATCATCATGTATAGCAAAGCGGTCATGTTATGGAATAACACAAACATAACAATAACAGAATAAATATTATATGACATCTTATATTTCTATAGAAGGTACATAAAAGAGACAAAAAAACTGTTACGTTTTACTTCAAGTCAAATTTAATTTTGAGGTTCGAAACTATGGCGTGTGGTAGTGATTATTCTTTTAACGTAATTTAAATTTTTTTATTCATGTTATAAAAACAAGTTAAAGTTCTATTAAACTTATAATTATATACCACGTATATTACATAATTAATAAATTAAGCTGATATATGAAATCGAAACCCTCACTGAACTGCATTTTCATTTATTTTCGGAACAAATCTATTTTTATACTAAACAAACATGAAATAGAAAGTATATTTACTGGATTAGTCTCACTAAATCCACAGAAATTTTTAACGGATACTGTAATTAATCATCTACATCGTTAACAAAAAACTATTGTGGAGCTTTAGATCCTACCCAAAAGCTGTAACATTTGGAACAAGTTTAATGATCACTTATCAACCGTGAGAATTTTAGAGAAATCGTGGGAAACTATATGTGAATTTTTTAGTATAATATACGTAATTAGTTACCTTTTTTTAAATCAATTAGCAAGAGTTGTGTAAGGTATGCTTGTCTTAATGTTTTTGTTGTCTTGATACTAATGTATAGATGAACATTTTAAATTAGTCTATAGTCCAACGTGTATGAAATTTCTTCAATATTTTGCTGATATTACACCCATCAAAATTCAAAATTTAAAAAATGTTCAGTTCTTTACAACTTTGGAAAGATTTTTATTTAAAAATGTAACGAAATATTCATATATCAACATAAAGATAAAATACAATCATAAATACAATCAATATATCGCGGCACCTTTTTTTTATATGGAAATATGTTATTTAAATGTTAATAAATAATTTTATACTGTTATATATATTATATGTATATCTATTACAGTCAATACCTAATCCCGAAAGTTAGGTAGAAATTTTAGTCAAGTGTACATATCTATTTTTTTGTGTCATAGGCCAAATATGTCAAATTTGAATACAATGACGTGCAAGATTAATCTCCAGGGATTAAAAATTATGCTTTACTTCTCCAACAAAAAACTAATAACGCCTTGAATCCACGGAATAATTTTTGACTATGAATTTCCTTCATTTTAACACAACGAAGAAAAAGCCGATGAAAAAGTAATATATACATTTCAGACAAAAAAAATAATAAAGTTAATACCAATACAATAATCAATTTTGTGAAAATAATTTGAACAAAACAAATTGAACGAATCATTTACAAATTTTGACCCTTGTAAGCCTTAAACCCGAATCCAAAACGAAAAACCGAACACAATCTCTCACTGTCACTACGTGCCGGTCGCCTGACGGTTTGGCGGGCGAAATTTCTAAACGCAAGTAAAAATAAACTGTTTGTGTACGTACCACTAGTGGTTTCATGTTGTAATTGCACTAACTATTGATCATATGATACCCACAGTTCATCCCATTTGATTTAAATAGTCTTTTCTCCCACTAGCCCGCTGAAGATTCACACTAGAGGAGCATCCGAACGCTTTTACATTCACCTCACAAAAGAAAAATTACTTTTACTATTTTACAATAAGGTCCAATTTGGCTGAAAATTCCAAATGTGTGAATTTGGACAAATGTGTGCTTTGTGTTATTTAATAATTTTTCGGGTTGATCTATTGTANCGCAAGTAAAAATAAACTGTTTGTGTACGTACCACTAGTGGTTTCATGTTGTAATTGCACTAACTATTGATCATATGATACCCACAGTTCATCCCATTTGATTTAAATAGTCTTTTCTCCCACTAGCCCGTTGAAGATTCACACTAGAGGAGCATCCGAACGCTTTTACATTCACCTCACAAAAGAAAAATTACTTTTACTATTTTACAATAAGGTCCAATTTGGCTGAAAATTCCAAATGTGTGAATTTGGACAAATGTGTGCTTTGTGTTATTTAATAATTTTTCGGGTTGATCTATTGTATGGTGATTCGCGAAAACTAGATATTTCCTAACAGTTCCACAGGTTGTTCGCAATAATATTACGTTTGATAATTCTGCACGAGAATAAAAAACAAAGCAGGACGTTGCAGTTTAATAATTTTAAATAATTCACAGTTTATCGCGTTCCGTATGCGCTACATACTGAAGCAATTATATTTGTAAGTTTATAGTTTAGTTATATATTTATTTTTATTAACGCATTACCACGCAAATAAAAAAAAATCGTTAAACTAAGACATACTTTTTACGGACATTTCAGTTTTTAGTTTACATGGTACATTCTCATGGTAAAGGAGATCGTTCCTCAGTTAATTTAAACAAACAAATTTCCGTTGAACATACAGAGTTACAACTTTTTGATTGTCCAATACAGGTATCTTTCTTATTTTAAGAAATACAGTGCAAAAAATAATAAGGAAAATAATAATAAAATAAATGAGCAAAAATGTGCTGAATTCTATGCCGATCACGGATTTGTTTTTTTAGTTTAGAAAATTCCGAAGATATTCGGAGGAAACTAATCTTGTACTGTATCTTTTTTTGGACATATTTCACTTGTTTTTCAAAATTGTATGGCAAAAATGTGTAATCTGATATTAAAGGATGTGAGGAATCAATTTTTGCTGTCAGTATTATCTCTAAAAGTGTGTGCTGGGCGATAGTTATTTTTTTTTTGGTTATGGACGCCATATTGAATTTTTGCCTCATAAGAAAAAGAAATTCTCTTTTATTTATGGCGTTTTCATAAATAAATAATTTAATTAATAACAAAGGCGCACACAAAAAACAATTTCATGAACCAGAGGATAGACCCCCACTATTCTTAGGTTTTTGAGGTCGCTGAAACCGAATATGACCATGAAAAATGATTTCAATTGCCTGTTTTCCCGCTAGCACCCCCTGAAGGGGGTTAAATTTAAAATTTTCGTACAAAATTAATACGTATGCGTATTTCTATGCTTTTTTGGGACGCTGAAACCGAAAATGACTACAAAAAATGAATTTAACCCCTCTCTTACTCGCTAGCACCTCCTTACCACCCCCTTTAATTCAATGAAATCTCCGCGAATAAAAAAGATATTTCAAATCTGAAAAAAGCGTTTTGAAGTGTAAGATTGGCAGTTTTAGAAGGCATGATTCGTTTTTAGAAAAAAAAATTTCGCTCTGTGATATAAGCTCAAATATAGCAAAACATGTTTTTTTTGCACTTTTAGGTTAGTATATCTCGGAAACGTGACGTATAGGAGCAATTCTGACGCTAAATTCGGAATCTACACACCAAAGACCTTCGGGCAAGTGAGGTCTGGTTTTTGAGTGTGAAAATTGTTGCCCTGTGAATTATTCTTAATTCTTCCTCATTGTAGTATCGCCTTGGGTATCCTTAACACAACCATAAAAGAAAATGTCAATGACAGCAAATCAGGACTTCTCGGCGGTCAAGTAGCTGGACCACCAAGTAATGGTATGCGCTTCGAACATTTGTGATAATATTTAAATTTACCATTTAATTTTGTTTTGCTTTATTTATGCTGATTTGTTCGTTGCTCTTGTTATTGTTATGTAAATAAAGGTGGCTATGTTAAAAAATATTAAAAATAGGGAATATTAAATTAATTTATAGAAAAAATTACATATGAAAATCCTTAGTTGACGAGGAAATTTAATTTATCAACATTTTCACTAAATGTTTTGATG
>NW_019420700.1:0-2487 GCF_000390285.2 Anoplophora glabripennis
AAATAAATAAATAAATAAATAAATAAATAAATAAATAAATGCACATTCATTAGAAATAATCAGCAGTTACTGGATAGAGTACAAACGGTGGTCATTTTGAACAATTTCTATAGCTTATCAATGTAAATTGTATGTTATGTTAATTGTTATGTCTGTTGCTTAAGTTGTTTGTATTTCTACTAAATTATTCTACTCCAACTTTTTTCCTGATCGTCAAGTTTGACGTTTAAATTCATAGCCAACTTTTTACGATAATTTTAAATAACACAGCTGTTTTTGTTGAAAATTAAAGTTTATTGAAAAAAACTAACAAGTTAAGAAAAGTTTTAGAACTAAATTTTCCATAAAATAAAGTAATAATTTTTTAAGTCCGCCAACGGGTTAAAAAATTCTGCCACATTTTAATGGTACATCATCACCCCTTTAAAATGCTTCAATTGAACTCTACTTACTGTCGACTAATGCTGCTACTGTACACACTAACATCGTGTACCAAATTTGGTTTTTCTAACAAACTGACATATTATTTTTTTTAGAAATTTGAAACCCCACTTTTACAGCCTATATCTTACTTTTCAGCGGTGCAGGGTAAGTTGGTTAAATCACCATACTTTGGGTTCCCCTACATGCCCCTGCTCTGTGTCGGTTCTTATGCGAAACACCCTGTATAATTCTAATTCAAATTCTGTGAACAAGACATGTCTTCATTTTGTAACAATTTTTTTAATGAGTGAATTCGAATTAATCAACTTACTATTATAACACACTTCTTAATAATTATAAGATAAAATAGGTACATATACAAATACTGGAAAATAATATATTTTTTTCGGTTTCTGGTTTCAGTAATTTAATCGAAGTGATAAAAAATTTCTAAGTATACACAAATTTTATCAAAGATTGTTTTGACTAGTTTTCCCAGAGTTGTTCGACTGTAATGTGAAACCGTTAATGACAAGATATGAACATTTTCCTGATAAGGTAACATGTAAATGATCCCACTGCTGACTGTACATTCTAATAACTGTCTCGTTCTGGTTTAGTAAGTAAGAGACGCCTTCCAAATCACATTAAATGCAATACGACCTGAGATATATTTATGTTATGCTGTATTCTTAAAACTAGGAATTACACGACTTAGCATAAACGTCACAATTCTGTTGAGAATCAACTCATGAGAGCTAGGTAAGATTGTAAATAGAGAACGCTATTACTAGACATTTACTTTAATTTACTGCAAATTTATACTCGTAATGCATATAACTACAATCACTTTCTGGTACTTACAGAAAGGTTAGAAAAAGAAAATCAGGTTTTAGCGCTTCTCATGTGCAATTCAAAATGAAAACGAGAACGCCTGGCTATGAAGCAGTCAAACGATACGAAACAAAGAGAAAAGCCTATAAAAAAAATCTCACCAAAAAGGGGATATCTAGAAACACGAAAACTCATGCTAATAAAAATTAATTGGATGTTAAGAGAGGAAGTTAGTCCCTTTCTTCTAACAAACAGAAAAAAATAATATTGGAGGTATTTATAATGCAATACCTACCTACTTAAAAATATTATTTATCAATTTAATTTCTTTCCGTTTGTTAGATATTTTGCCATATGAAGTTTAGAATTCCTATAAAGAAAGTTATAATTAAAAATTTGTAAGAGAGCCAAATTGATTTCAGATGACGGAAATTTTAACAAAATGAAATTAATGAAAAAGTGTTAATAAAAAGTTGAAAATAAAACAAAGATAAATTACATATTTATTATTGTATATTAAATATATCCCCTAAAATATATTAAGTTAATATTAAAATATTAAAGAGCCAACAAACTTAACATGAAATGAAATGAAAGTTTTTTTGGACAACTAATTACACAGGCCAACAAAATTTCAAAAAAAAAATTCCAGAGATCAGACACTACGCTTCCGAAGGCATTTGGCGCGCTGGATCCGAATCTGGCCTCAGAATTGATCCATCACCCTAGGTTTCCGAGATATTCTAACCTAAAAGTGCAAAAAACACGTACTTTTGCTATATTCAAGGTTATGTAACTTGGCGAAAAAAATTTTTTTCTTAAAACTGAAAACATCATTGGAAACGACTATCTTTCCCCTTCAAAACGCATTTTTTTATTTGGAAAAAGCTCTATTTTTCGCGGAGATATCGTCAATTTAAGATAACCAGTATGGCTATATTATTACATCATGGCTAACCCCATAACACTGAGCGCTGCTAGCCCTAATTGTTAGGAACGTTAACCCCAAGCCCTATAACCCCACAACACTAAGCGGAGCGAGCGCCCTCATCGTCAGGAAGGTTAACTTCAAGCCCTATAACCCAATAACACTAAGCGCTGCGAGCCCTAATCGTCAGGAAGGTTAACCCCAAGCCCTATATGTCTGGAAGGTTAATCCCAAGCCCTATAACCCCACAACACTAAGCGCTGTGAGCCCTAATCGTCAGGAAGGTTAACTTCAAGCCCTAT
>NW_019420700.1:4243-5993 GCF_000390285.2 Anoplophora glabripennis
ACGCATTTTTTTATTTGGAAAAAGCTCTATTTTTCGCGGAGATATCGTCAATTTAAGATGACCAGTATGGCTATATTATTACATCATGGCTAACCCCATAACACTGAGCGCTGCTAGCCCTAATTGTTAGGAACGTTAACCCCAAGCCCTATAACCCCACAACACTAAGCGGAGCGAGCCCTCATCGTCAGGAAGGTTAACTTCAAGCCCTATAACCCAATAACACTAAGCGCTGCGAGCCCTAATCGTCAGGAAGGTTAACCCCAAGCCCTATATGTCTGGAAGGTTAATCCCAAGCCCTATAACCCCACAACACTAAGCGCTGTGAGCCCTAATCGTCAGGAAGGTTAACTTCAAGCCCTATTACCCAATAACACTAAGCGCTGCGAGCCCTCATCGTCAGAAAGGTTAACCCCAAGCCCTGTAACCCTACAACACTAAGCTCTATGAGTCTCAAATTGATAGCAGGTTAACTTTTTTATATATTTATATTGAAAACACCACCGTTATCCGAAACTCGACAGCTGTAACCAAAATTTCTAAAGTCGGTAAAATATTTCCAATCAAAGTCAACTTATCCATCAACCAGCCGTTGAATTGCGATCTCAAGGAAAAAGTTAGATACCGAAAACCATGAATGCAACCATGAAATGTTACTAGTTAAATATTGTAATATATTGAGTAATGTCATGACACACTTATTATATTTTAAAGCAATCATTTACTATATTCAATGAACCAATTGGGTTATTGGGTTATTGGGTTATTTCGGTTATTGGGATTAACCTTCCTGGTGGTTAGTGCTTGTAGCGCTTAGTGTTATTCAGTTACAGGGCTTGGGGTTAACCTTCCTGACATCTAAGGCTCGTAGCGCTTAGTGATATTGTGTTATAGGTCGAGCCATGGTTTAATAAGGCAGCTATACTGATCATCTTTAATCGACGATATCTCCGCGAAAAATAAAGCTATTTACAAATAAAAAAATGCGTTTTGAAGGGGAAAGATAGTAGTTTCCAATGATATTTTAGTGTTATTGGGTTATAGGGCTTGAAGTTAACCTTCCTGACGATGAGGGCTCGCTCCGCTTAGTATTGTGGGGTTATAGGGCTTGGGGTTAACATTCCTAACAATTAGGGCTAGCAGCTCTCAGTGTTATGGGATTAGCCATGATGTAATAATATAGCCATACTGGTCATCTTAAATTGACGATATCTCCGCGAAAAATAGAGCTTTTTCCAAATAAAAAAATGATTTTTGAAGGGGACAGATAGTCGTTTCCAATGATATTTTCAGTTTTGAGAAAAAAAATTTTTTCGCCAAGTTACATAACCTTGAAAATAGCAAAAATACGTGTTTTTTGCACTTTTAGGTTAGAATATCTCGGAAACCTAGGGTGATGATCAATTCTGAGGCCAGATTCGAATTCAGGGCGCCAAATGCCTTTGGAAACGTAGTGTCTGATCTCTGGAATTTTTTCCTTGTTGGCCTGTGTTATTTATGAGCTTTTTTGTCAAAGACACGTCATAAATTGTTACAGTAGTTCTGATAAATGAAATTTATTGGATTACTCTTTATCTTGCAATTCTACCTCAAACAAATATCGTACAAATTGCATCTCTAGCTATGGAAGCAAATAAACGAACAAATTTAAACAGTCAAACCTAATTAAAAAAAAACAGATTTTTCGAAATGTTGACTATAATTGAAGATCTTGAATAGTGTTGCGTATTGTTTATTTTCTATTTGTTCG
>NW_019420701.1:0-5966 GCF_000390285.2 Anoplophora glabripennis
TATTTTCTTAATAAAAAAACGTTCTTTTCGTTTTTTAATATTATCTCGCTTATTGTTAGAGATGGACCCAACAAACCACATATGACTGTGCTCGACAGGGAACGTTCTATCCAAATATGTAAAAATATACAGGGTGTTCCATTTAAATTAACAATGTTAACATCCGCGGCCATTTTGTTTGAACTTCATTTGTTTTTCTACTATCATATCCGAAAATTTCATAAAAAATCGTGCAACTTTTGTATTTCACATTTTTTTATAACTTTTGAAACAAAAAGTTAAAGGGGGGGTCAAAATATAGTGAATCACCCTGTACCTAGTTATAAGTCTGTGTAGAAATTTTATTATAAGCAGATTCCTAATGTTGAAGTGATAAATTAATAGGAAGAACGCTTCTCTATCTTTAAATTAAAGCTTGATTTTTTTTAAGATTTCTTCGGTTAAATTCCTTATTTACTATTTATTTAATTAAAAGACTGCATGATTAATGATTATTAATAATTATTATTGGAAGAAAACTACGATTCAAAAACATTGAAATAAACATAAGTATATTGAAAGTGTTTAATAAAAAAACAAGTTAAAGGTTTTTAAGAAGAAACTCAAAGTTTAATTTAGTTTTGTTAGTAGNTCGAGAATTCTTGAGACCCGAGAAAAAAAATAGGCCGAGAAATCAGAAACCCTACATGGATAACATGTTTTTTTTGTTACAGCGAACTGATATTTCGCTTCTCTTCGTTATTTAAACATGAAAAATCAAATATTTCGTTTTGCCACTGTAAATACACATTCTTGTTAATTTGTGACTGAGCTCGACCAGAAATTTCAGAACATCGCGATATATAAATTTTGTTAAAATTTCTTATTTTCTTACTCATTGAGATTACTTCAGGAAAATATTACTTCAAGTGCCTTTTCCGGAGTTTTTATTCCGAGTTCCTTTAATTTTTTTTCACTTTTTCCAATGTTTTGAATTTTTTTTCGTAAAAAAGCAGGCTCACGGATTTTTCTGTATTTTTTTTGCGAATTGTCACGAATTGGTTATCAGAGCAGCTTGGTATTTGTCCACCAAAAAACAACTAAAATAAGCGATAGTAACTAAAAAAATTAAATTTTGTCAGTCCGTATCTAAAAAATACCTTCATTTTATTTTGATTACTACTAAAAAAACTTAAAAGAAACTCGTAAAAATCGCTGAAATATTGCTATATCCGCTGCTACGTTAAACGATTAATCTGTCATACAAGCTTTATAGCACAGGATCTAATAGATTTGTAAGCCATCCGCAAGGTAATAAATTGTGAAATATGTTAAATTAATTAATACCGACCAGCCCAAATTTTATTTTTAAACATACGCGTTTCGAGCGCGAGATCAATTTGAGTGTCTGTGTCTCGAAATAAGTACGTCTGCTTCATTGCGTATTATAAATAGAAACCACACGTCTGTGTGCATGATTCAAGACAAGTGGATTCGGATTTAAATATAACTGTCTCATTTAAAATGCTCCTTGGCTTAGGATCTACCACAGCCCCCGAGATAAAAGAGTTTTTGTGGACGAGCAAGAGAAGCAACAAAAAAGTTCCCTTGTTATTTATAAATAACTTATAAATTAATATCAAAAATAAATTTAAACTTCGGTAGCAGCATTTTCTCAATTCAAATAACTTGATTATCACCATCGCATTATTCGTATGCCGGGGCCAAATATCTATGGAATTTCAAGAGAAACCGTGCTTTTATGAGGGAAATACTTCCTACGTAAATAATTACGTGAAGCAAATTGACGTCATCTGTTACGTTTTTGTCATTCACACTCCGTTTAATTATGTCGGAAAAAGTTCACGTCTAACAAGTTTCACCAAGAAAGCCGAGAAGTTTTTAAATTCATTACAGTGGAATTTGCCTATTAAATAAATCGAATTGCATGTAGAATCCGAGAAAAGCAACTAATACAGGTTAATTTATTCGTAATCGTACAGTGTACTTGAATTGTATTCCACATAGTTAAAAGCTGTTTAATATGATAAACAGAATTCTGATACGTGAGGAAGGCGTAAAATATGCTTTTGAAATGAATATTCTCAAGCTTATCCCAAGGCTATCTCGACTTACGTTAGTGTTTCTATAAAAAAATATTATAATTGTAACAAGTGTTTTAGTAATTAACTCGGTATTTTACCGAATTCTTCGAACGATTAAATGATAATAGATGTATCATCTTAGTAGTAAATGTTGCTTGTCTTACATAATGTTTCAAATGTTACCTATATTTGTATACATCTGTATAATACAGCGTTTTTCTTTGTAATAAAACATTTAAATCTTGGCTGCGATCTACAATAGGTCAAGAACGTTTCAAATTTGTAAATAGAAATGACAAGTATAATGGTATTAAATATAACTATAACTTAAGGTCGAATCTAAATCTTTAATTCCTGCCATTTTTTTTTATTACGCTGACAAGTAACTTATGTATTTTTAATTTTAGATGTCAACAAAATTCGGGTTTATAAATATCAGAACTAATCGCACGAAATAAAATCGATGACATTTCAAAAACGACGCATTTGACTTTATTAAGAAAGAAAAAAAAACACTAGAAAATGCAGTAATTGGCAAATATATATAATTTTTATACATGGAGATTGTAGCCAGCTCGCTCAACTGAGTGTCACTCACGATATTTATCAAAGAGGACGCCTTAACTAAATAAATTTAAATTTGTTTTCCTATTTTCTTTCTTTTCGTAAAGCTGATTTTGTAAATATTTCGAAATTTCCTAAACAAACATTATTACGATTGTTTGTTGTCTGGAGACATAATATACATAATTTTTGAGATATTTGAGAAAAGTTATTAAATATAGATTTCTTATGATTGTTGGAATTTTAATTAAAGGAAAAGAATAAAACACACAATTTTATTCTAGACTTTTATCAACTGCATAACATGGCAGCTAGCTAGAGTGATCTCACTCATGTCTATAACATCAACAAACAAACGATAACCGCCGTCCTGTTGATTGCTGACATCAAATTCCTAACAAATTGAATACCCTGTTTCTCGCAAACAGTTTTTATCTTTTTATTTTTGCGACTTTTATAACCTATTAAATTTTCCCGAATAAAATTTGAGACACCCTGCATATATAATATTTATCCGCTTTTTATTTATGTAGCGCAACATCAATTTCCTTTCATAAATGTCATATAACTTACAAGCAAAGACCTAGAGGTAATACGCTATGCAATGTATCAAAACGTGCAACAAAAGGATATCCTATCGACGGGCAACGACGGCATTTTGTGGCTTCGGTATCTGCCAATAATTATCGGTATCAAACTCTTAACGCATTGTCCAGACGTCTGCATTGTCTTCCTCGGTCGCCTGATGGATAATAAGCACATAAACTGTCCATAATGCTCATCACAGCGGATTGTTATTTGATGGGCGTGCATATTCCTACCAACAAATGCAATACAGACATTCAGCCCTTTATCGATTGCTAGTCTGACTGGCTGGCACGTCGCGTCAGTGTGTATAATGCAGTTCCCATACGTCAAACAATCTGAACGCTGTAAATCAGCGATGATTGTCAGAGTTTCAAAACATTTATTTGAAAGAGAAAAACGTTTTGTAAACTGAATTTTCTTTTCATTCAAAATACTCCTTTTTCAAAGTTAAATAATTATTTGCAAATAAACAATTTATACGCAACGGCGGACAATCAAGAGAGTATGCAGAGTAGAACAGCATCAGCCATCATTGTGCATGCATACTGTGAGACTCCTATGGAAATGCCTAACCTTACAATCGGTAAAGATATTTGTTTCGCCAGCCGCGTCATTAAAGTCGAAACAGAGAAATAAAAGCCAGCGGGTGTGGAACGGGTAATGGCCCACAGTATAAGACCTACAAAGTATACCAATAAATTATTGTAATTGGGAAACTATATACGACACACAGTGCGCCCGAATGTTAACTACTGGAAACTATTAAACCCACTCGATCCGATCGGGTAGAATTTATGGTATTATAAGCTCATGTCGCATACCTAATGGCAATAATTTGTTTTAATTAAAATTCGTTAAAGAGGTTTTTGGCGAGGTTCGTTCCTACTGGGGCATATTTTATCGTGATCCTTTGTAAATATAGACGGCAATGCGTTTATCTCGGTAAATTACGTTAATTTATCGACAGCGAAGCGTTGCCGTTTTGTTTGTAATGGGTTATAAATTCAACGTTTAAAGGAATGCTGCTATGACATATATCATCGATGCGTTTTGCTAGCTCGGCTCTAATTGACGCTCATTCGTTCCATTAATTGTTATTTTAAAATTTGTTTATGAGGACGCGATATTAATTGGTGCCAGTATTGGCTGCATCGCTAGTTCTATTCTAGTACGCCGCGCAAACACCAAGCGGGAGTCAGCGAAACTAACTGGTGATGTAAACTAACCTTAACTAGTAGGAAAAAGAGCGAACACGCTATAAGAATTCTGGGCAGGCAAAACTATTCAACTTTTCCGAAAAGCTCAATGTTAAAAGCTCTGAGTATTAAATTTCACCCATGTTTCCAATCCATACCAAGAATTCGCGCACATAATCCGAAAAACCTCCAAAAGCGTCAAACCATCAAGACACCGAGCTATCAAGATGTGCGATCGAACGTCGACTCTATTTACGATTAATTAACCAGGTGGCAGTACGTTGTTATAGGAATCCGCAGTAACTCAATTCCTCGATGTCGAGGCTCTGGTAGCGACTATCACCAAGAGATGGAGCAGTAGAGAGCACGGGATATGGCGGTTTGTTTTATACTTTTGTAAATGACACCGCTGTTGAAAGGACTTCGTGAAAGGCTGTCATTTTAATTTATTCGGTATATGGAACGTCACTTTGTTCTCTCTCGACCGTATCACTTGCACGGTTCGGTCTGTTCGTGCAGAACTGATGGTAAATGGTTGAAAATTGATAATCTTACCCGACCATGTAGCAGTATGTCGGTGCAAGAAGTTGCCGTTATATCTGATGCATCAGGTTATACACTGTATATTGTTCCCACAGAGCACCTGGTTGTGCCACTACATTTTGTCTTCTTCCATTATTAACTATAAGTTCTTTTAAAATACTTTGCCTAGACTTGCATCAAAATTAAAGTACGACTAAAAGTGGTTAAAATAATTGTAGGTTTATTTCACGGTATGTAAAGTCAGCAGGTCATTTTTAGCAGACTGGAAATAAAGTAATAGAGGATTTATTACCTTTCTGTTGCTGTTTTTAAATACAAAAAAAAACATTATGTAGGAAGCGCCAGCAGAAATAGTAAATGTTCCTGTATAATTTTCTTTTTGATCACGTCATTAACTTTATACATTCA
Organism: Anoplophora glabripennis; assembly: GCF_000390285.2. Classification (NCBI taxonomy): domain Eukaryota; kingdom Metazoa; phylum Arthropoda; class Insecta; order Coleoptera; family Cerambycidae; genus Anoplophora; species Anoplophora glabripennis. Next base: position 5,384 of record NW_019420701.1, read on the forward strand.
ATTATTTTGCAACGACTAATTGATCCTGCCACCGCTAATGTGATTTTTAGGTGGTATTTCTTTTGAGACTCTTTAGGCCAATATTGCTTATAACTTTTAAACGGGAAATAATACAAAAAAAAATCTCTAATAAAAGTTTATTAGAAAAAAAAGAACTTTTTAATAGGAAACAAAGGTATATTTCTGGAAAAAATATAATTGTTGACGTCATTACCTAGTCGTTTCTGGCAAATTCCAAAGATAATAGTTTCGATATAAAATAGAGCTTACCTCATCCCATTACACAGTACAATACAGGGTGTTAAAAAAAGAGTGTAAAATATTTCAGGAGGTAATAGTATGATGAAAAGTCTTAATAAACATGGGTCCGCAAAGTAACGGTTGCGGAAATATGAACCACTATTCGTTTTTCAAACATTTTATCTTATTAGGAATAAACCGACAAAGGAAGCTTTTAACAAACAAAAAACAAAGTTACAGAAGATGTTCAAAGTTCAAAGAACTCTTTCGAAAACATCCTCCTTGGTTTGGATTTCTTGACACTTTTGATTAATCCGTAGTTGCAGCTCTTCCAGGCTATTTA
>NW_019420702.1:0-5953 GCF_000390285.2 Anoplophora glabripennis
AGCTTATTAGTACCTAAACCTAAATAGGAAAATAAGTATTTGAAAGACAATAGCTTAACGTTTTTCTCTATGTCGGAATAAAATACTTAATGCAGTAACTGCGTATACGAGAACGTAGTATAATATACATAATACTGCAATAACACTTTAATACTGCAATGAACATAATAAAAACATTATTCCACTTTGAGCAACTCGTCAATAAGAATATTTACTTTAGAAAATGTTTCCTATGAATTTATTTAAAAAAAATATATTTCTATGAAATTCCAAAAAGTACTAGACGCTTTTGGGTATTGTAAATTCAATAAGTGATAAATTTTATAACAAATGTCAACAGCCCCAATAAAATTTTGAATGGGTATTTTTAGACCATCAAAGTATACATTGGAATCCGTAATTTTTGTAATGTCTGCACCGATTATGATAATGAAAGGCTGAATATGTGCATTTTTCGATCTTCCATGTCTTAAGTGATCTTCTGCTTCTTCATAAGATTGTACCCTCAAAACGAAAGATTCTTGGGAGTCCGTTATTGTGAAGCGAGTAACACTTTTCTGTCCACTAGGCTGCTTCGAAACTACTCTTTGCCAAGGGGCTAAGTATCCATGTAGGGCCCACAATAAAGTTGCATTGCGGCTATCTGAAAACGATTTGAAATGGTCATACCTAAAAAAAGTCACTGAGTACCAATCTCACCTTCAGTTATACTATTATCATTGGATAACTCGCACAGTTTAGCTTTGATGGGTTTACTGCTGATGGTCCCCTCTTTGCACAGAAAGTTGAAAATATGCTTATAATCAAGTGGCCAAGTATTCAAAATTGACGGGCTATTCTCAAAACGAATGTTAAAATCCATGTCGATCTAATACACGATGTTTTTGATATACAATAAAGGCACGTGTAATTAAAATTTAATTCCATGTTATAAGGTATAACCTAAAAACTAGAAAAATGCACAAAATGTTTTCTCTATAAAGGTAGGTAATTAAGGTAATAATCTAAAAATTATTAGATATGATTTCACTTTTCACTAATTGAAAGTCTTCTCGTAAATCATCGTGGGGTGTTCCAGAAACAGATACACTCTTGTTTTTTATCACATCAGACAAGAACCTATTGGTCTTATCAAGTTTTTAAAAAGCAACTTTGGCAAATATTAATTAGTTGACCATCTACTGGTAAGAAATACTTGTGCGACACTAGTCTATTCTTGTGTTTTTTGTCAGCTTTTAATTTAAGTTTTTCAGTCTGTTTTGGTTTTGATCTTATAAGCCTCGCAATAAATGATATGTATTTATTGAATGTACCTAGTATCCAGTACTCTTTAAAAATGTGCTGTCTTTTTCCTTTATTAATTCTTTCTTTACATTTTAATCGGCAATTTGAACGCTTCTGTCATTTTCGTTCTTTTATTATTTTTCCTTTTTTCGTAGTGGATGACATTTCTAGATTTCTGTTTCTCTTTCCTTTCATTGCAAATTTTTCGAGTTTCATTTTTCACCACTTTTTTTACCCTTTTTCTTATTTCAATTCAAAGTTTGGTGTTCATTTGGTTGTAAAGAGATCAGTGAAGGTGCGTAACTCGAAACCGAAATTTGGAGAACACTTACTGTTAGGCGATGAGTAAATATTTATATTCGGAAGGCAACTCCTAACTTCAAAACAACTGCCGAATTAACTGCATTGTGAGATTTTGTATACTTTTAACTTACCCAAGAAACTATTTTCATCGTCAAAAGAATTAGCAGCTACTTGAACATCTAATTGAGCGTCTGTCGAACAGTTTTGATCTAAAAATAAATTAGCTCAATGGAAAATAAGGTTAAAATTACAAAAAATAAACTAATTTTAACATTTAATGATTCAAACAATTTGTTTTAGACCAGTAAACTTGAGTTAAACTAATATTATATACTTTCAGTGTGTTAAACAGTACAGTAAGTTAAAATTATAACTTTTTTATTCTGTGTTGGCCATGTAATTACTTCTCGAGATAGATTACTCAAACAGTAAGTTACTCTTCTAATAACTTTGTATAATGAGCTTTTTGTTATGTTAAATCTATCGGCTACATCTCGAAAACCAACAGACCAGCAAACCAAACAAATATGGTAATAAACTTTAATGCTGATATTTTTGGTGCACCTCCTTCTTGATAATTAAAATTTTCCGAATTTTGATAGTGTTCTACTAAATCTGCCGTCTTTTCTCTGCGTATACGAAAATGTTCCATGTACTGGGCATTATTGTATTGAGGAACACTTTCCTCAAAAATAGTTGAAGTTTTTAGGCGCCTCCGTCAAATCTATAATTTATTATTTATCACTAGTGTGTTCTGCTGTTGCCTAGTTTGCAAATTTCCATGCGCATCTGATAGCTCATATCTTCGGATTGGAGGGGCCCCATCTCTTTACCACTTTTCGGACTTTTTTTACAAAGAAATAAATATCGTGATTTGTTGTCATTTGAAGCTGGTTCTCTTGTTCTAACTCATTCATAATTTCCGGGCTACCTGCTTCACTATCGCTGTCCTCATAATTTTCAGTGTCACTCTCAGTTCTAGTGATTATTCCTCTTCACAATGCACAACCCTCCCTATCCCTACATTTCCTTCATTGTATAATATATTGTATTGTTGTATTGTTGTGGCCGTCTTTTTCTCGTTCCCAATATATGCGTCTTCTGGGGACGCATACATATCCACTTAGCACCAAAACACCTATAAATGCTTTTATTTCGCTTTTTGATATGTTTTGCACATTGGAATATCTTTGAATAATTCTAGTGGAGATTTTAAATTTTCATGCCTTCGAATATCACTGTCTGAAAAATCGGAGTTATTTGTAGGAAGATCTTCCTTGATCCACTCATTTACTTTATTTTTCTTTGATATTTTCTTTTTCGATTTTACCTAGATCAATCGAGCTAACGGCAGCTCATTCTCCGACGAAAAATCGTCATCGTTGTACCGTTTCAAGTTTATTTCGGGACGAGCTTGAGCTGAAGCTGTGATGCGGGTAAATTACTCAACTCGACCACATTCTCATTACCAGATTCCTCATCGGTGATGTCTCCTTGCGGAGGAAATATATCATTAGTTTGTTCTAAAACGTCGTCGTTTCTAACATGCTAAGAGCCTGATTTAGCGAGAAACTTCTGAAATAAATATAATGCCATTAGATCTCACACGGGGTGATATCATTCTAGCTAATCATAACTAAGTAATATTTTTCGGTAAATAATGCCGCGAGTTTATTCTTTAGACCCCACAGTCGCACTCAAAATTCTATAACAAAAAGTAGAATATATGCCTAGCGTACTATATTTAGTATATCAAAAAATAGGTCCAAAAAAAACACTTAAATGTCATAACCTAGAATTCCTAGGGCAAGTATCATAAAAGTACATATTTTGGCAAAACAATAATGTAATGGCATATATTTATTTATAGTTTTTAAAACCACCACTTTTATTCTAATATTATAGCCGCTAAGTCCGAAATACCGCACAAACACCAGTACAGTTTAGGGGTTATGTCAAGGATAATAATTTAACCACGCCAGAGGCAAATAACGACATCTATGGGCGTGGATCATCATTTTATTGGTGTACTGTATTTAGTACGCCAGGCACATCTGGGTTAAATAAAATTTAAATTATGTGGAATTTCTTATCAAATTTTTAAATGCATTCCTTATAGGCACTTTGTAGAGTGGAGAAACTTCTTTAATCTTTAAATTTTAAAAATCCTTCTCCTTCCACCGTTGAAAATGGCATGTTATCCTTCCACAAAAAGTATGCAATTGCATCGCTTATTGCAGAAAGGGTACATGTCACAAAATGCTGCGAGAAAATCAATAAAATGGGTTCGTTTTGAATTCCGTTGTCTAGATATTAAGAATAGGTATCATATCTTCAAAGGGATATTCTATCATACTGCTTGGTGTTATTTTTCGACTTATTAATGGATTGTGATATGCAAAAAATAACAACAAAATTTGAAACATGTATCCGTTCTGAATCAACTTCCAGAAAATGTGTTTTTTATTCAAATTTGTATTAACAGAACATTACACAAATATTACTTTTTAAATAAGTAAAAAACTATTCAAAAACCTTATTGTAGAGTAGGCCATTTAAATATATCTTGCCAAAATGTAGTAGTACTTTCGTCATCATCGACAATACTTTTTTTTATGTGGTTCATTTTAACCGATTTAATAGGAACTTATCAGATGGGTTGGCTATTTCCTCAGGCCTCTTTAAATTAACAGCTAGTTTTAAACAGAACGTGTGGTTTACCATACCGTTAAGAAAACTGATGGAACGTGCTTATGTTAAAATTAACCTTTTGATTTCTGGGTATGCCTCTCTGCGACGTTTCGGTTGATGTAGTTGTTTTTTTATATAGTCTTAACCACCAGTCTTTGGAGTTTATGATGTTATTTCCATCTACAACATGTAAAGCCGGGTACTCACTACCGAACTGCAACTGTAACTGCAACCATTACTGTATCAAGATCGCCGTGAATGTATGCTTCTAACCACTTCTCGCGAACTTCTCGATCCGCAGTGTTCGCAGAGAGCTCGTGTCGCAATATCGATACCGAGAGAAATGATTAGCAGTGCTGCATTTATTTTAATAGATGCATTAATTGAGGAGAAACGTCCTCGAAGATGGTGGCGCCATGCAATCTACGAAGAGAGAAGTGGATCTTCGATATTTGCAGCTTTGAAGTTTCAACATATTAGTGGTCATTATAAAAATTTTACCCGCATGAGTCCAACAGATTTTGAATATTGTATTAATTNTAACCACTTCTCGCGAACGTCTCGATCCGCAGTGTTCGCAGAGAGCTCGTGTCGCAATATCGATACCGAGAGAAATGATTAGCAGTGCTGCATTTATTTTAATAGATGCATTAATTGAGGAGAAACGTCCTCGAAGATGGTGGCGCCATGCAATCTACGAAGAGAGAAGTGGATCTTCGTTATTTGCAGCTTTGAAGTTTCAACATATTAGTGGTCATTATAAAAATTTTACCCGCATGAGTCCAACAGATTTTGAATATTGTATTAATTTAATCTTAACTTTTTTAATTTCCTTTATACTTCGTTAAAAATTATTTTATGCTAATATTGCAATATACAAAATAAATTTATTTTTAAATTCTCTACCAAAATGTTGATGTACATTTTGCTAAAAAAGATACAGAGTAAAATTCCCAAAAAATAAGGCTTAATTTTCGCAATAATTTCAAAACTAATAAATATTTTAAATATTATCCTAAACCAGTTTTGTAGTAATTTAGTCAATTTTTTAACTGTACTGTAAAAAAAATTAAAACTACGCATACAAATTTAAAAATATATAAATACCTTTGTTGACGTTCCTTTTTGTGGCGTATCTCTGTCCTTTAAAAAATCAAGAGCACTATAAGCAAACCACTTACTTTCGTACACTTCGTGTGTCAAAAAATATTAGTTTAGCAACAATCACAATGAATATAAGCAAAAAAATGCTTAACCTAACCAATTATTTTGATAAATTTTTTGTAAAATAAAACACCTTTTCCGGTCCCACGACTTTTATTCTCTTTTGCTTTCTCCCTTCTCCAAGACGCCAAAATAGTGACCATTTTTTTCTTGCAGATATCTCCAGTTGTTCCCATTATAGAACCAATGTCACCCCAATCATCTTCTTTCAAATGTTTTTTGTAAGTCTTTATTTTTTTTATCCCATATTACTGGCATGTTTTTGTAATTTTCAATTAATGCTAAAACCTTTTCCTCATCCCACGAACTCATGTTTTTGTTTGGTTGCGCGACTAACGAGCGTACACACAGACGAGCCTCCTAGATCGACGTCCACGAACCAACTGAAAATCTCTTTGTGTTCGTCCTGAAAACCGACAACTGGCGGCTCGAGGGATGCTCGAGAACTTAG
>NW_019420703.1:0-2976 GCF_000390285.2 Anoplophora glabripennis
CCCTGGGGTCGTTTGTCTGACGATCTGTTAGCAACGTGACATGGAGAACAACAGGTACGTGCATGTGCGGTTCATTGATTTGCACTTCAATATAAGCAATTTATAAATCCGACAGGAACGTTAATCATGCCACTATTGATAATTACTGGCAACGAACGGGCGTGCTAAAACATGACGGGCTAACGATACAAGAGACAAATCACGCAAATGGCTGTATATATCACTCTCGGCGTTTTAAATACGCTAGTCTTTTTCAGAAAAGTGGAACGACACGCCAGTGCTACAGATAAAGATAGATTAGAGATGGGGACGTTCCCATTTCTTGAAAATTCCCGGGAATTTTGAATTGACAATTATAGAAGTTTTCCAAAAAAATAAAAGTTATACCTACCTTCTTTACGTTAGACACACTCACCACTTTCTAAACATACCAGGTATTATTTTTCTTTGTAAGTTTAGCAAATAATATAATGTAACTTAGAATTGATATTTGGTTGCAGAACCATTCATTACCGATTCAGGTTGCAACGAATAACTAAGAAAATTATTTAAGACGAAATTAAATTTAATTAAAACAATAACAGAGACGGAACGAAAATACACTTTTTTCAACCGCCGCGTGACAATGAGTCAACCAAATTTCTTAAGCGTATTTGGGGAATTGCTTCATATTCTTCTTGAAGGGCCAGTCGTAGCTCTTGAAGGTCTGTGGCATGACTGGTCGACGACGAATAACCCTCTGAAGTTCATCCCAAAGATGTTCAATTGGGTTAAGATCCGGGCTGCATGCGGGCCATCAAGTCTACGAATACCGACCTCGTTTAAGTATTCAGTTACGATTCGTGCAGTGTGTGGTCTGAAGTTGCATTAAAACGAAGCTCCAATAAAATACGAAAATGGAACGACAGCTTCTTGAAGAATATCTTCCACATACCTGCGGACGTTCAAAGCTCCATTATCCACAAATACGAGGTCGGTACGTGCTTCGGTAGAAATACCCACCCACACCATAACAAAACCCCCTTACTCGTTCAGATATGGTGCAGTTTTGTTAACTAAAAACCAAACTTATGACTCTCCAACGTTATTTATCAGTACTGGTGTTACTGGAATTAGATACTGGAAATTTTTCCGAAAATGTTCCTGTTGAAGTTACTACGAATATTCAAAGAACGTTTTTTAAAGCTTTAAAATTCCTTCCTGGAAGGAACCATAAAAATTAAGCCATTATGTAGAACCAAAACTAGAAATTAACAAGAAGATCTAAACAAATCTATGAAATATGTATCAAAATTGCTACTACGGTATAGCTGCTCAAAATATGCATACGTGGGCGGTCTAAATTCAATCTACATTACGTTTATTTATGGCCAATACCCATTCTTCTCATAGAAGACAGTTTTCAACTTAGTTTCACAACACAATTTTCTTTACCGTCCAACTATCAAAACTTTTGATTCACTTCGCAGTCAAGCCGTTAAAAACGGGAGAAGTGATTGTACACAACTGGTCGGTAACAGCTGACCTTTGAAAGTCCGAAACAGTCTGGTCTAACGAAGTATTCGCGGGAAGATTACGAGAACTTCGCCGGAATACCCATCACGGAGCCGTGGGACGTGAGTTCCTCAGTATATTCCCACGAGATTTCCGTTTGAACAGGGCTAAATGGCAAATTAAGCCACCGTCGAGGTGAGTGTAAATAATGCGGAGCGGATTCCGTGAATGCAACGCTTGTGTGCTACCCTCTTGATCTGTGCGGCGCAGTGTTTCCCGACAAATACAATGGTGTGCTTTATTAAAATCATCGTAAAATAATGTGGAATAGGGCAAACGTTTTATTATTTAGAAAAGTTTTTCTATTATTATCTATCAATTTGTTGGGTCATACTGATGAAAAAAACCTAAAATGTAAACAAGAATTAGGTGGAAATTAACTTAAAAATGTCTTTGAAAAAACAGGTGGATAAAGCACATAAAGTAGAGATTTAAAATACCATAGTCGCCGCAAATTACAGACCTAGATTGCACTTCCTTAGTCTTAACTAGGAATCTTTGACTTGCCCTCATTATTCTCGGGCTAAGCTCTATGGGGGCTAACTCACTATTATAATCCCTAGGCTATCCCTGATGTTGATATATAGACACACACATCACTTGACTTTTATTTGCAATGTAAATGCGACCAAAGAACCCCGCACAAAACATATGTAAATTGGACACCGGTCAATTTTTATGAAACTTCGCATTTTGATAGTCCTCATCGTGCTGATCAAAAGTCTCAATGGGCACGAAGCCCTACAACCCCTTCCAACACCCCAAAACCACCCCCAAAAGTCAAGGTAACGAACTTGACAGATTAATTGGCTTACCGTAATATTTCACTACTGTAGTCGAACCTACAAACACCTATACCATAACCAAGCTTAAGACTATCAATGGGAACCGAGCTCTGCAACCCCCATTAACCCCCCAAAAGTCAGGAGGATGCACTTGACAGATTATCGGTCAATAAATCTACCGAAATATTTTACTACTGCAGTCGAACCTACAGCCAGGGTTTCACATCCTACAAACAGCAAAAAATCTTATGGCAGGTTTTGGTACTTCTTGTGGGTTAAAGGGTATTAAACAATAAGATGGGTGTAGGATGGAATTCAAGATTGAACGGTTTCATAAGCCGTAAGCATGTCTGGCATCGATAAGAACTGGGGTTGGTCCGACCCCAATCGTGGGATTTGGGTTGGGGGTGGGTGGTTCAATTGTCGGGGGTCGGCGTCGGAGAGTATAGAGTAGTGATCGTTTAGGTGGCTGTGAGATGGAATTCACGATTAAACAGTTACACAACCAGTAAGCAGGGAAAAGTCACATGACAGGCTTTGGTAGAAAGTGGGGAGGGAGAGGGATGGGGGTTAAGTGTTTTGGAGATAGTAGTCTTAAGCCTAGTTACAGTTTGGGTGGCTGTATGTTCGACTGCAG
>NW_019420703.1:4855-5948 GCF_000390285.2 Anoplophora glabripennis
CTAATCCGTCCCGTATGGGGTGAATTAGATAATAAAAAGGCAAAATGATAATTATATTTACGACAAACAAACTGACGTTAGAAGTAATTTCTTAATATTAAGTTTTATCCATAAAAACAAAAAAAAACGTGTAATTTGTCACAATAATTGTGTAATAATTCTATTTTCAGGTTCAGCATGAAGCCTTTTCTAGCTCATCTAGTAAAATTGCATGACGATTTAATTCAAAGAGCAAATCGACATCTTGAATTTGCCTTTGTAATTGCATTTTGATTTTCAATTGAATTTCAAACAGTTTCCCTCGTCTTACATTGATTTTCAGTGTTGTCTTTACAAACTACTTTCAAAAACTTACGGCTTTAGAACACGTTTAATCTCTCAACTCGCAAAATTAAAAGGTACTGCATTCTCACATAGATTACTTAAAATAATATTATTCCGTATAAAATATATCCAAGCAAATACATCTACTTGTTTTTATTGTATTATGCGTCCCAAATTCTTGGTATGGCGAAGATAAATGCTGAAAGCACCCTCGGAAAAACGAAATTCTATTTCGGGAATGTTATAAAATTATAAGGGCTATTCAAGGGAAGGTTCGCCACAAAGCAAACACAGTTAAAAGTTGGGCGATGTAATCTATTTTATACATAAAGTGAAATCGCCAACGCTATGTCTACGCAGATAGTCACAGGATGGAAAATTGAACGAGCTAGCAAGCGAAAGAATCCTTCCAATAAATAGAAAAACAGAGTGCATACAAGTAGGATATTTTTTGTTTGATTTCAACACAACACAACAAGGTTCGAATAATTAAAAATAGCTTTATTTATCTCGCATTAGTTTATCGGTTTCCGCTTAGTTCTTCAAAATTTATAATGATTTGGTATAAAAAGTTAAAACATTATTGAAAATGTTTCTCAAATTACATTATTAAAATTGTCAGCTATGCTGATGAAAACAGTTTACAATCAACGATTCCCGAGTTAATTTCAAAGAATGAAAAAAAAGAAATAATAAATAAATCATGTTTGTAGCAATTTATATATTTTTAAAATGAAAATTTGTTAGATAGTATGGACCGTATTGAGGA
>NW_019420704.1:0-5953 GCF_000390285.2 Anoplophora glabripennis
CCGAACACGTCATCAATGTAACATTTTTATTTTTCCACTTTATTGCAAAGTGCCTTTGTGTGGTGTAAGTGTATAACTTTATAAAATTATTTATTTCAGTGTTTAGTGTATTTTTGTGATTGTATTTTCAAGTTTCTGTATGGTATTGTGGAAAAGCATGTATACGAATCGAGAAAGAGCTGATATTATTAGAGCCTACTTTTTTTGTCAGGAGATAACGATGCTATTGCAAGAAAACGGTATCAGATGGATATGTTGGGGAATAAACTCTGAGAATGAGAAACTTTAAACGCATTGGAAGAGGATCCTGATACCAGTAGGTACTCGAAGACTAGCCACAAGATTTCAAGTATGTCATATGCTGTAAAAATCACGTGTGTAAACAGACTGACGATGACGTGGTGAACTAAAAATTTCAGTTACGTACCCAAAAAGTGGCCTGCAGCTTTTGCTAGAAATGGGAAATGTTATTTGAAAAAAGTGTTTGAAAATGGAAAACTTTTTCAATATCTGTAATAAAAAAGGTAGCATGCTTCTNGCAAACAACGTATTATACTTTTGTCAATTTTCACTTTGCTTCAGTTGTTTACAGCACAAACGGATTACCCACGATAAAACAATCACCCTGTACATATAATAATCATCATTTTAAGTCGGCGTCATAAATCATTATACACTTTATGGTGTCGTTTGTGTGTGTAGCTTTGATTGTTCAGAAATACCATACTAATAAGCTGTGGTATTTATAAAGATGTAATTATTATGCCTCGCCTTGTTGCATCATTTGTTTTTGTTAAAAAAAGGTTACAATGTATAGATAGCACGTTGAAATTCGTTAATTTGGTATTACATAATATTTCGTTTATATCTGTTGTGGTTAAAAAACATATAACTTTTTCAGATAAAAAAAAAATAATTGAATATTGCATAACTGAAACTAGTGGCCTTAGAAATTTTCTTTCAACGGAATTCATGGATTCCTCGTATCTTTTTACCTCCCAGTACAAAATTTGAGCCCTTTCTGTTGTGAAATAAGGACGCTAGATGGTATTTTATAAAATGCTATTTTCAATTTCATCACAATATTTCAGGGACGACAACAGATATCTTTGATCTGTTGACTCTTAAAAGACGAAACTTTGATTTAATTTTTTTTCCCGGTCGGCAATGATGAGCCATGAAAAATGAACCACCCTGTATTGTATAATATATTTTCTGTTTGGATTTGAATATATTGGCCTACCTACCTTTGTTCTTATACATGCGAAACGAGTACGCATGTTAACAAAAGTAGAAAATTTACACTTAAAGCAGTACAAGTTCTTATCTGTAATGTTTTAATGAAACTAACCTACAGTTAAAGTGATTTTTTTTTCTCAGTCTTATAGTCTAACCAAATTACACTTGAAGAAAAAAAAAATGTTACCTAGACTTTTATAAGTGCAAATGGTAGAAGGGATAATAATAAACCTAAAAAAAAAATAAATGCAGGGGCGGCGAAGGGTTGATTTAGGGGGTTGAAAAGTTATGAAAAATTATATCATTGGGATTTCTGACGAAAGTTGACGTAAAACAAAAAGTATCCAATACAAAAGTTGTTGATAATGCAAAAATCTACAACTTTTGTAGAGGTCACTTTTTAACATAACCTCAAAATTTCCGAGAAAAATGCGAAAAACGGTTTTTTTTTCTGATTTTTCGTTTTTTATTTTTCATTTCCGCAAAAATAATTTAATTTTAACGAAACTTGGTGAAAGTATACATTTTTGTGCCTTAAATAACCACAATTTTTTTTTAGATAAAAATAATCAAGAAGTTTCTGAGATATTCATTTTTTCGGCCTGAAAGACTTTTATTTCAAAGAAATATTCTATTTAGAAAAATCATCGTACAGAGTTCTGCCGGTAGTAATTTTTTTCGTTTTGACAAATACTTTTTGGTGAAGTAAAAGAATATGTAATCACACTTCAAAAACATGCTCAAAAATGCAAAAAAATTGAAAAATGTATTGCAACAATGAATATTTCAGTAATTGTTGATAATTTGTTTAAATTAAAAAACATTCAAAAACTGATTGTACCATTCAATTCTACGGAAAAAATAAAAAAAACTGACTCATTATTTTACCCAAAACTTCTGGCTTTATTTGAAAACGGATTTTAAAATAAATTGCATATTTACAGTGCCACTTTTTTCGCTCTATCCAATGGCGTCAACATTTTTGCAATCCGACGTCTTCGAGGGGCAATCGTCAGATTAATTTTTTTAAATATGTCGCTGCTATTTTTATGACAAAATCTAAAGTCATTTTTAATTCTGAATTAGGTGATATTACTATTGTAATCGCTTAAAAAGGTTTTTAGCTATCATTATAAATTTTTCCTGAGTACGGCTCTGAACGCTTTCAAAATATCTATTGTAGGAAGTCAAAACAGTATAAAAGTCAATACAGCACAAAATATTCAACCATTTTTTTAAATCAATAATTTAAAACGTTGCACCTAATAAAAAAATAATACGAATTTATGAAATATTTTATTATATCTAATTAGTATTGCTAATAGTAGTAAAAAAATTGTTGGATATTTTATGCGGTATTGACTTTTATACTGTTAAGACTTCATCCAACAGATATTTTGAAAGTGTTCAGAGCCGTACTCAGGAAAAAAGACAAAACGTCGAATTGCAAAAATGTTGACGCCATTGTATAGAGGGAAAACGTGGCATTGTAAATATGTAATTTATTTTAAAATTCGTTTTCAAATAAAGCCAAAATTTAACAATTTTGCAAAATGTCGGGTTTTTCCGGACGGCATATTGTTAGGTATAAAAAAACACAACTTTTTTCTAATTTGAGCCACCCCGTATCTCTTCCCGTTTCCTAGATCCTAATGCTATCCCATCCTTATCTTGGACACACTGTATATCTATGAATTCATCTAAATTTAAAAAAATAAGTACACTAATCGATCCTACGGAAAAAAAAATTATTTATTTTATTTATTCACTATTCAACTGTACAAAAATAAAGTTTTGGGTCAAACAGTGAGAGTTTTTTTATATTTTTTCCGTAGAATTGAATGATGTAATCAGTTTTTTTTTAGTTTAAAGTATTAATGAAAAATTCTTGTTGTAAGTCATTTTTTACTTTTTTGGATTGTTGTGCATATTTTTTAACTGTGATTACAAATTTTTTTATTTCACCGAAAAGTATATGTCAAAACGAAAAAAATTATCACCGGCAGAACTCTGTACGATGATTTTTCTAAGTAGAATTTTTCTTTGAAGAAACAGTGTTTCAGACCGGAAAAAATCAATATCTCGGAACCTTCTTGATTTTTTTATCAAAAAAAATTGTAGTTATTTAAGACACAGAAAGGTATAATTTCACCAAGTTTCGAAAGAATTAAATTATTTTTGCGGAAATGAGAAATAAAAAGCGAAAAATCCGAAAAAAAACCTGTTTTTCGCATTTTTCTCGGAAACTTTCGCCAGAAATCCCAATGATACAATTTTTCATAATTTTTCAACACCCCAAATCAACCCTCCGCCGCCCCTACTCACACATTTATTTTTTTTTTTCGTTTATTCTAAGCTCCTTTACGATTTCCACTTATAAAAGTGTAGGTAGCAATTTTCTTTTCTTTTCACTCTAAATGATCTATTTCGATCGGTCTAATAGTAAAAATTCATTATATTGTATTAGCCAACACAGTTCCTGTTAGTATAGACTAAGCTTAAGATCTTAAAATTAAATACTTCACACGATTGTAAATACTCCTATTGTTTTTGTCAATAAAGTATTCAGGAAGTTCCATGAGTCTTTTTTCAGATACACTGCGTTTTAGACACACTGTATATTTAGTTTCCCCGACCAGAGCGATTCTACAGGGAAATCAACGTTTTCATTCTACTACAATGCACTTTTCCTCTTAATGTGCCGCGTAAAAAATTCATCGTACCCTTTGCATAACTGAACTCCTATCCCAGTGCCCGAGATCCTTGCAATGACCTTTGCGCCTTATGAATTAAATCTATCTCAATCCGGCGGCGGGCCGTGAATGATTCATTTTTACGAGTATGCGAATTGGATTTGCAAAATTCAAGCGGGTAACTCTACGCCTATATAATTGTGTATACAACAGAAACGCTATGAGGTAAAGGTTGATCTGTTTCCAGTTTTTCAGGGTAGAAGTAAATTTCGATCTAGTAATTGCGAAAATCTTAAAAATTCATTGAAAATGGCTCGTTAATTAAAACAGTTCGCTTTAAACAATCAAAGTAGTCACGATACGGCGTTGTTTCCTTCTAAAAAACAATTTATTGGGAAGCCTCTTAGCTTCGAAAGATATGCATATTTTAAAATTACATCGAAATTATTCCTAACTTAAAACTAATTCCTCAACAATGGGTATTCTACACGCACCCGCTGAAGTTCCCGGTTTTCATTGTTCTCGTTATTTCAAAAGTCACGAAAATGCTGCATTGTGGATGTAGAACGAGCAGAACAAACAATCGAAACACATTTTTCCTAATTAAGGTTTAGTTCAGTGGTAACGTAAATAAGAATTAAAGAACATTAAAAAAATAACTAATTATAATACTATTTATTTGATTTAAAAAAAATTGTGTTCAGCATAGACGTTTGTAAATGAGTAGAGGTGTATGTAAATGAGCATAGACACGTCTACAGACGTATGTAAACGAGGAGCAGAAACATATTGTAAACGAGCATAGACGTATTCTAAACGAGCACAAACGTATTGTAAACGAGCATAGAAGAATTGTAAAGGAGTACAGAAGTATTGTAAACTATAGACGTATTGTAAACGAGCATAGACGTATTTTAAACGAGTACAGACGTATTATAAACGATAGACGTATTGTAAACGGTAGACGAATTGTAAACGAGCATAGACGTATTATAAACGAGTACAGACGTATGAAAATGAGCAGAGATGTATGTAAACGAGCATAGAGTATTGTAAAGGAGTACAGACGTATTGTAAACTATAGACGTATTTTAAACGAGCATAGACGTATTGTGAACGAGTAAAGACGTATTGCAAATGAGTAGTGATGTATATAAATGAGCATAGACGAATGTAAACGAAGCAGAAACATAAAGTAAAGGAGCATAGACGTACTTTAAACGAGCATATATGTTTTGTAAACAAGCATAGACGTATTGTAAACTACAGACGTATTGTAAACGAGCATAGACGTATTATAAACGAGTACAGACGTATTATAAACTATAGACGTATTGTAAACGAGCATAGACGTATCGTAAAAGAGTATAGACGTATTGTAAACGATAGACGTATTGTAAGCGGTAGACGCATTGTAAACGAGCATAGACATATGTAAATGAGCAGAGATGTATGTATACGAGCGTAGACGTATTGTAAATGAGTAGAGATGTATGTAAATGAGCATAGACGTATGTTAACGAAGCAGAAACATGTTGTAAACGAGCATAGAATGACTGGAAACGAGCATATATGTTTTGTAAACAAGCATAGACGTATTATAAACGAACATATACGAGTATGCAAACGAGCATAGACGTATTGTAAACGATATACTTATTGGAAACGAGCATAGACCTATTGTAAACGAGTATAGACGTATGCAAATGAGCAAAGACATATGGTAAACGAGCATAGATGTATTGTAAACAAGCATAGACGTATTATAACCGAACATAGATGTAAATGAGCATAGACGTATTGTAAACGAGCATAGACGTATTGTAAAAGAGCGTAGACGTATTGTAGACGAGCATAGACACACTGTAAATGAGCATAGACGTATTGTAAACGAGCCTAGACGTATTGTAAACGAGCATAGAACATACTGTAAACCAGCATGGACGTATTGTAAATGAGCGAAGACATATTGCAAACGATAGACGTATTGTAAACGAGCATAGACACACTGTAAACGAGTA
>NW_019420705.1:0-5582 GCF_000390285.2 Anoplophora glabripennis
TTTTACTGCCCTTCTGCCCGCGTTATTTTTTTATTACCTTCGGTTTCCGATTCAGTAAGATATAAGCTTCAATTTTATATATAATTCAGCTTGTATCCCCGCGACGCCCACATAAGTGAAAATAAATTAAAGCGGGCACTCTACTATATAGGGAATATTCAATAAAGTGACCCTCAAATTTCCCCAGGGACATTGCCATGTTGCTAAATTTTTAAATTTTTCGGAGCAGTACTTTCCTAGATATCGATCGACGCAGGTCCCGGTGAGACACCCTGTATGGGGTGTTCCATTTAAAATAAGCAAGGAGAGGGCGCCGTCCGGTATAACCGGAATTGCTCCAACGATGGCATTATTTTATTTAAATAGAGCACCCCGAAAAACTCAGGGCACAACTTTTCAAAATTTAAATCGAAGTAGTCTGAAATATTCTAATGGATTTTCGGTTTATTTTTTTCGTAAACAGTTGTATTATCATGCCATTAAAAAATTTTGAAAATTTTATTAGTTTTAAGGATCAAAAAATGACTGAAAAAATTCCATCTTTTTTTGGGTACTTACGTTTTTTTCAAATAACTCTTTCAATTTTTATATTATGATGAGAATGACTTTTTAAAGAATGAAGCTGCTGACTTTTTTCACGAATTTAAAAAATATTTTTCTTTTAACCTTCTGGTGCCGAGATAACATTTATTTAAAAAAAATCTAGAGGACGCAATTAACATTTTACAGCAATGCGCTTGATGGAAGTTAATTGATGATTACGTGACCAACCGTTTCCTGAATATGCGATAAGTAATCGAAAGATGAGGAATTTTACGTCATTTTTCACATGTTATTAGGTTATTTAGGTTTTAGGTACATTCGTCTAATTAAATATTTCGAAAAACTGTTTATTTCTAGTTTTATTACAACTGAATATTAGAAATATACTAAACAAAAATGCGTGATCAAAGTTCTTTTCAAACAGGAAGTAATTTTTATGAAAGGACGATCGTAGTAAAGTCACCACATAGCCTTAAAATAACCTAATAGTAAAATAATTAATACAAAGAAAACGTACAGAATTATAAAGAAAAAACATTAAAGATAACTACAACAAAAGTTATTCAAAATTGATTTGGCATAGGTAACTTTTAATTGAAACATTTTTTGTATTAATTCATATTATCAGCTGTTTGGAAAATTCAGCCTTGAATAATAAATATTGTTAAATACCTGAGATAGAAGGCTTTTCGTGGATGTGTCGGTTTCTTCACTCTTGAGATTATAATTTGATAGTCGCTGTGATGAAATAGAAGCATAAAAAACTGGTAAATATGTTGCGCAACGAACTGTAATGTGAGAATACGCAAGCTTGGAATTTACTAGCTTACAGACGACCAACTCGAGAGACGTACTTTAGTGAACAGTGAACCAACAACCAACTTCGACACATTTCCCAATGATGAATATCGGTATTTAGGAGCGGTACTTTGCGACCTTTGCGTACGGGCTACAATAACCGGTATTGGACGGAAGTCTTGTGAAAAAATACTTCGTTTGCGAGATACAGGTTGCAGAAGTTAAAAAATTTGGACGTATCTCGTTAAGCATTTTTTTTTCTAATTTGACATGAAGAATGTTAAAGGAGACTTCTTTCGGTCATTTTTACAAGAAACAAACGTTACGCCACCACCGTGTAAAGCAAAATTGATGACTTTTTTCAATGATTCTTAGATTTTTTAACATAAAACGCATAAGTACTTGTTGCACACTACCAAAATGTAGTCAGTGTCAGTAGAGAGTCGAGTAGTGGGGAGTATTCTAACGTAATTAAACTTCACTTGTTTGTTTCATTTGCAACTAAATTAAACATATATTTTGCCGAGGCCTACTATCGAAATAAATGAAATAGACCCCTGAGTTTGGAAAGCGATATTAGGAAAACGTAGAGGCGAAAAAATTTGAAATTGGGACCATATATAGCCTCACTATTACTCTATTGTGTGCTAAAATTTCAGTTAGTTTCGTTATCCCATTTTTTAGTTATTAATGAAAATGTTGAAACGGTTTTCTACCTGCAAAATTGATACCTCTCAGTTCAACCCGTTGTAATTTTGTTGTTAATTGATAAAAAAATCCAAATTTTTACTGACGATAAGTCGAACTATTGTCTTTAATACTGTGAATGTTATTTATCTCAAAAGCTCTTCTATTTTTATTTTTAAACAAAACAGAAGTCTGTGGTATCTTCGTAAATATTGCTTTCTTTAAAAAAAGAAAAAAACTGACACAGGTAGTAGATTACTGTAAACAACAATCCGAAAAAAAATTATTAAAATAATAATAAATAATTTATTAGTTAACCCATCGTTCCCGTTCAGCATGTTGTAGCAAGCAGTGGCGGCTCAAATATTTTATTTGTAGAATAATTGTTTGGCCTGTTTCATTTTCATTTTTATTGGCTACCTGATTAAACTCTTCTTACTCTTCGGAAATATTAGGAATTTTGTAATCTTATTTTTAATCCGTCTGGTTTAGTGTTAAGTGTTACCGCAAAAGAATATTCTTGGATAATCCCCAGAAAACATGTTTTAAAAATTGTTATTGAGCAGTAAGTGGCACATTGGCATGTTATTTATTTCTATAAATAGTATTTTCCATTGCGGTTTAAGCGGTTTGAAATGTATCGCAAAATAAACAATACTTTGGGAAAAGTTTGACATGCTAAAAAACTGGACTGGAACAGGAATATAGGGAAAAAGAACATTTAGTAGATATCGCTATAGATTCTTTAGTAATAAATGTGAATGATGACGACGAAGATACAGATGATGACGCCAATTGATGATAATGAAAAATTAAAAAATTTCTCGAGGCAAAATTTACTACCGCAGTGTGTGGTATCAAATATTTATAATTTTTTAATTTTTTAAAATGTAAGTGTCGTGATTTATTTCTATTCTTTTGTTCATCAGATTCAATAAAAAAAATTATTAGTTCGTTGATATTTATTTTCTAGAGGTCGCTCGAATAGGTACTTTGAAAGTTAAAATAATTATGAGTGACCTATAGAAATGAAAATATCGATTTGAAATTTTCAGAATAGAGATTTTTTCAACCTAGAAAATGATAAAATAACGAGAAAAATATAAAAAATTCAATATTTGACGATTTATGAAATTTTTAAAAATCTTGAGCGACCTCTAAAAAAATTTTTTTGTGCTGAATTTTTGAGGGGTCTCTTAAAATATGATAAACTAACATATTTTCACAAGAAACACGAAAAAAATAAATAATCGTTTATTANAGAATAGAGATTTTTTCAACCTAGAAAATGATAAAATAACGAGAAAAATATAAAAAATTCAATATTTGACGATTTATGAAATTTTTAAAAATCTTGAGCGACCTCTAAAAAAATTTTTTTGTGCTGAATTTTTGAGGGGTCTCTTAAAATATGATAAACTAACATATTTTCACAAGAAACACGAAAAAAATAAATAATCGTTTATTAATTAACAAAAAAATTACAAGTTAAAAGTGAGAAGTATCAATTTTATAGGTAGAAAACCGCGATTTTTTCAACATTTTCATTAATAATTAAAAAATGAGACAACGAAACTAACTGAAATTTTAGCACACAATAGAGTAAAAGTGAGGCCATACGAGGTGTCCCAGTGACATCTATTAAAGATCATTAAACCTAAATATTGTTTATTTCGATCTGACGCCAGGGGCGGCCTAGGCCAACTTGTCCTCAAGGTTATGTCTTCATAACTTTTGCATATCCTAGTTTTATGTAATTTGATTACGTTTTCCTGAATCTGCGATCGATTCTGAACAAAAAATATACTCTTATTTCATAGCTCAAAAATGAACCGTTTTCGGGTACATTGGGTCTAAAGTATCGATTGCATTAGTTCGAAGAAAAGATTTTGTTTCTTGTTATCTAGTAGGTACCTGTCATTATAAAAAACAAAGTTGTTTACCGTTCAGGTACAGTTTCCCATGTAGCTGCGGCTCAATTAATATGAAGAAACGAAACAAGTTTTCTATGAATTATTTAATATTTGGTTACGTATAGGGGCACTAAAAATAAAATTGAAAATTATGTTAGCAAAATGACAATACTAATAATAAAAATAGAAAACAATTATTTCAATAAATGCTCGAAATGCTGTTAATTTACTTCATTGCATGCCCGACATTCTTGTTGGTAGTAGTATCTATCTCTGAATTCAACGGTCTACAATTATTTGAGGAGGCAAAATGACTCCGTTGAAGGTTCCTTCCCGAACATTTATGGAGAATCTTCTTTGAAACGCGAAGGGTCATATCACCTGCGATTTTCAATGGATCAGACATGAAAATTTTTTAAATTATTTATAGCATTTCTCGTAAAGATAGTTTCATCGCTACACAATATCTTTTGATGGAAATTTTCGTCATTATCGATATCTTCTAACAACCACCTACAAAATTGTATCCTTTTTTCGGAATCACCAGGATGCAAAGTTTGTGCTTTATGTAGGTGGTATGGGTGCAGTTTTTCTCTGTTTAAAGTTCTCCAGACGCTGTTTCGTGGAATACCTACTTGCGTTGATATTCTTCGGACACTGGTTGAAGGATCATCAACAGCAGCAGCTATTACATTTTCTTTTAAAATGTTTGCATCTTCCAAATTACCTCTTATTCTGGTATTTCCAATTTTAACACTCACAATCTCACGGACGCTTTGGAAAACTCGTTGGAATACGTGCTGTGAAGATTGCCTTCTGTTTGGAAACCTGCGTGAGGCCAACAATGAATTTCCATCACAGAAACCGTAGACAAATATCATATCGGCATATTTGTTATTGGAAAATTTCATACTACTTGTTTTATAAACTTAATTTCTCGTAACTTAGTGACAGGTACATACCTACTAGATAACAACAAATAAAATATTCACAAGCATTTTTCTGCAAATTAATGCAGGCGATACTTTAGACCCAATTTATTCGAAAACGGTTCATTTTTGAGCTATGAAACAAGAGCACATTTTTTGTTCAGAATCGATTGCAGATTCAGGAAAACATAATCAAATTACATAAAACTAGGCTATGCAAAAGTTATTAAGACATAAGCTTAAGGACAAGTTGGCCCCTAGCGTTAGATCGAAATAAGCACCATGTAATTTTAATGACCTTTAGTAGATGTACACTTCGCCCAAAAATTACTTAAATCCCTGAAAGGGAAAGGTTTCTGAGTTATTGCGGAAAGTTATTATTTTTTTTTAAACGACACCCTGTAACTCAGTGAAAGTGCATCGCAGAAAAATATTTTATAAGAATTTTAATCTTATTTTGGTCTGGTCTACCTCTAGTACATTTTTGTACGCTGACACTGGGACACCCTGTATATGGTTCAAATTTCAAATTTTTTCGCCCCTACGTTTTCTTAATATACAGGGTGTCCGGTAAGTACCTCCTAATCTCTCGGGAGTGTATAGGGGAGGTCAAAATAAAACTAGTCCTTCCTATAATTTTTTTTCGTAATGTGCCCCCTAACGGAGTTATGGGGGGTCAAAGGGGTACCTAGAAATTAACGTTTAGGGTTAT
>NW_019420706.1:0-5943 GCF_000390285.2 Anoplophora glabripennis
ATTGCAGGAATAACAGTTCTAAGTCAACGAGTATTAGTATTAATGCTGGTTTTTGCAAGTACACTGTTAAAATGTAATATACAGGGTGATTCAGTGATAATGTCATTTTAATTTTAGCCACGTATTTGGTAGGCCTAATAAAGACAGAAATTCGAAAAAAAAAATTTTTTACTCCACTATTAAAAATGAAGGAAATCAACCCATAACTCCCGCTAAGAGGGCGGCCCGTACAGATGCCCGGATGCTCGGAAAATTTTGTAACGTAATGTCACGAACTAGTCGTCAGCTGAAGTAAATAGCGTTGCCAAGTTCATATTATAATCTGTGGTTCACATTTACTTTGGGTTCTGCGTTAAAACGTATCCACTTAATCTGCTTTATATTTGCAAAACCAATAAAATGCAAGTAAATAAAGGAGCATGCTGCATTTTATTGTAAATAATTTTAACAATTGTATCAACTTAGTGCAAAATGTTTTAACAAGCCTGACTTCTTGAAGTCAACTTTCGTTAAAAGAAAATAAATAAAGCAGAGGTGGTTACCTGTTTGTAGGCATAACGTATTTTATCAAATAAAAAAAGTCGGCACACTAAATACGGGAAAACTCGCCAGGTTAGTATTTGACGTATAACCGACCACTTCATACACTCAATGCACCTGGGCGACTACAGCTACTACCAGAACACAGTGTGTATGCAGTGGTATTTCAGATTCTACATTCAATTTCATTTTAAATTTGAAATGGTTCATCTTATGCCTCCTAAAAGTGACGATACGATTTTCCTTTGATAAAAGACCGACAACTTTTTGCTCTACTTTGCATCGAATACGATCCGACTACAGTCATATAGTGCATGTGCAAGTCAAAAGTGGGTTAGAAGGTTACTGACCTGGACAGGTTAGCCTAGGTCGGAAACACGTACTGAGTTGTTTATTTGTCTCCATCTGATTGTTTTTTTATGGAATATACAAGTCTCTCTTGCATTACTTACAGTCAATATTTAAATACTACATACATTTCACCCTCTCTTTATAATTTATCTAGTGAGTGTTGGTTTTTTATATCATTATTTCTGTAATGAAATTGAAACGGTTATGAAATGAAATTTAAATTATTTGAACTCTTGGAGTTTTGTAACTGCAATATTAAATTTTATTTAAAGTGAAACAGAGCTAATTTCTTTGCAGCCATAATAGTCACATTTGGTTAGATGAAAACCCGCACACTACTCGTCGGTTTAGCTTTCAGAGGAGATTCGGTGTCAATGTATGGGCAGGAGTATATGGCGATTGTTTAATTGGACCACATTTTCTTCCTAAACATCTGAATGGGCTGCGTCACTTCCAATTTTTAGTAGAATTGTTTGAAAACCTTTCCCTTCAGATGCTACGGGATATGTGGTTTATATGCACGATGGAGCTCCGGCCCATTTTGCTCACGATTTTTTTTAATCACGCCATCATATTATACTCATTTTTCTCTATCTCCTCTTAAAATTAATGACATTATGACTGAATCACCCTGTATATTCTTTTAAGACTAGTGAAATTTCTTATAATCTTATTTATTTCTTACAAGCTTCCCTAGACATTCTTATGAATCCTGCAATAGCAATGTTACATTCCTTAGAGTGAACTTGCAAGTCTTGCTTGACCTGACCTTAACACCACCTAATCTAATCTAACCTCAAAAAAATTAGTAAATTCGGTTATTTGAAAAAAAAAAATATATAGATTTAACTTACTTGTTGTTGACCATGGGTAGTAACAGCATATGAATGGTTTCCGTGGAATACCCATAAAGAGGCAACCTTTTGTCTCCCAAGCCGCTGGTCTCGTACTTAGCTTTTATAGCCCTCCCTGCATCTAAATGAGCTTTCCTCAACTCCTCCATCGTAATCTTTAGCAATGAACAGCAAGAATATTAAAAGTTTGAAACATCTAACTAACCTAATTAAAAAATAAATTCCCAACAAAAAATTAGCACAAGATTTTCTACAAGCGGTGTTAAAGGCGAAGCTTTTTTTATTGAACAAATAATGAAAAGGAAGAGGTAACACAGAGTGCACAGAAATGGGGCCAAATTAATACCATAACCACTCCACTCACCATCTGAAGTTCGCCAATTCATGCAAGTAGACAAAAAAATATTTCGATTAATGATTTGTTACAATGATCAACAGGTGGACAGTGCACCACATGAATTTGGTTTTTGTTGTCGATATAAATTTTTTCATAACATTACCTGTTCTTTAAGCCATTCGGAATGTGGTCTGGACTTTGCAATCTCGTGTTTCAGTTCCACGTCCTGGATGACGCTTTTTTCTTGAGTGTCCACCAACAGCATTCTTCCGGGTTTTAGACGACTCTTAAAAATCACTTGCGAGGGGTCAACGTCATACACACCAACCTGAAAATTTTAAGCATATACAGAGAGGTAATATTACACTAGATACAAAAACATACCTCACTAGCCATTACCATCATATTATCTTTGGTAATGTAAAACCTGGAAGGTCTCAAACCGTTACGGTCCAAAATGGCCCCGATGAAACGGCCATCAGTGAAAGATATCAAAGCTGGACCGTCCCACGGTTCCATGATGCAAGCCGCCCAATGGTAATAGTCCCTTTTTTCTTCAGACATCGTCGGATCATTTTGCCAGGCTTCGGGAACCATCGTCATAACAGCCTAAAAATCAAAATTCAATGGATATGGTACATGATTAACGGTCATACCGACCTCTGGCAATTTCCTGTTTCCAGCATGGACCAGAAACTCCAAAACACAATCCGCAGAACCACTGTCGGATAAATTAGGTTCTACGACTGGATACAGGGTTTTCAATTTATTTCCAAAATCATCATTCTTCATTACTCCTTCTCGAGCTTTCATCAGGTTCACGTTACCACGCTGGGTGTTTATTTCTCCATTGTGGGCTAGCATTCTGCAAAAATAAGTTGTATTCATACAGTCTGGGCATACGTATGTTTCATTGTTATATTACAGTGGTTCTCCATCATTAAAAGCACTTTCGATAAATGTGTCAATTGTTTAATGTAATATGTGTTTATTGATGTTTGATAGAAATTATGACAAATGTTAAATATCTGCTGAAGTGTGTAACATTTTTGAATTTATAAATGAATACACTTAAATTTTTAAAAAACAATTTATACAGGGCGATTCACACTTATCTAAAAAAATTTGGGAATAGATGCATAAGAAATGGAGTCAATATCGTAAAAAAAATGTTTGCAAAATCCTTATTGTTTCCGAGAAAAAAATTATTGAAGTTGTAGTACTTTCAACCATTACATAGCTGGACAACTGTAGTCTCTAGCATCATTCGCAATATGGATGAAGAGCCACATGGCCTCAACGACTCCGAATGCTGAAATCCAATTTTACAATCGTCGTTGCGATAGTGTTTACAATAGTTTTTTAGTAGTTAGTGTCAAAAATGGCTTACGTATATAGCAACTCGGAGGTGACGGATATCGTTTTAATTCATGGTGAAGCAAGACATTTGTGTTAGTTCATAGAAACTGAGTAAGACAGAACCAAACGTGTTTACATTTCGGTGGACAAAATTTTGAACAGTTGTAACTGTGTATGTTAAATTTATTTAAAACCACAAATTAATTTTATTAATTAATAATAGCAATAGCGGCAAAAGCAGTTGAATTTGCTATATAAATTAGGTGCTATAAAATTCTATTTATTGCTTTCCTTACGAAATTCTTTCAAGTCTGTCCAATTTTATTAGTTATCACACTTTGCCGCCATGCCAATCGCATTGTGCATTTTCAGGTTTTACAGTGGACCACTTTCCTGTGCTATGCAGAAGTGTATTTTTAAATTAATTTCGAACTGCCCTCTTTGATTTTTTCTTTTCAAAATTGTAAATGCAAGAGTCCCCTGTGGATCTAATTTTTTTTTTTTGATAAGTTCTGAATCACCCTGTATACAGTGTGTATGGTGTTTGTTGAGATCGAATTTAAATAAGACATTTTTCTTTGCTACGTTGTTTTTAACTTGAGCCCATATAATTTTAATCGGATGAATGGTGAACGCCATGCCGCTAATGTCTTTCTAACTCGGGTATTGAATGTGGTTAATTCCAAGAAAAGGATGCAAGGGAATTCTTGGAATTCTATCTCAACAAATATCGTACGGACTGTATGTACTATTGAAATGTCGCTATTATCTTAAAGTGCAAAAGTGTTAAAATTAAGTGTTAAATATAGATTTTAAAACCCGACATTTGCGTTTCTAGACAGAATAATGGAGTCGCCACACTACAGGTCTGTTTAAGGTGTCTAGATTAACCAAGTACTGCAATCGAATGTTCTCATTTTGCCCCAAAATGATTTGATAAATGTCAGTGCATAGGTTTAATTTTCTAAATATTCCACTGCGTATTATTGTTAGATTTATTTAAATTTATCTGCCATTAATTAACATTAACATTAAGCAGTTGGATACATACAGGTATACATTATTAATTCCAAATAAAACTAAATTGCATCTTAAAACAATTATTTTTGCTGTTTTATAGAACAAAAGGATACAACTGGGAGCTTCCCTATGACAGTGATTTTAAATGATTATAACAGATGGCGCCCCATTCATTGTTCTAATGAATACTTACAAACATAATATTGAATTGAAGTCTTTGGACCTTACTAAGTTTGTCAATTTTTAGATACCCCACTCATAGACCTAGTAAACTATGGACTGGCCCTAGAAAGAAAGGTCAATAGCGCTGATGTGTGCAAGGCAGATGAAGCTAGATGAGGCAAATACCGGTAAAACAAATGATGATACACGGGTATACCGGTACAAAATGCCGTAAACAAACTTTGAAGTAAATGTCATGTACTGACATTATTGATTGATTTCTTGAATTTTTGTGTGATTTAGTTAGCGTATGTGAAAGATTCGTAAAAACTAAATATGGTGCAATCGTGTTCAGCGATAAATTGCGTGAAGAGACGTTTAAGTGGAGAAAAAAATTAAATTTCATAGGTAGGAAAGAAGTTATGATGGTACCAACATGCTTATACTTTTTGCATCTTTCTGAAAATAATGACCAAGTAGAGTTGTCTCCGATGATAAATTATTAGATTATATTATTTCCCCCATCCTCAAAATAAAATGTTATTTTAACATCCAAATTTTGCCGCTTTAAATGTGTTACTCTTCAAATTATTTTTTAACATCAAACCGAATATAACGAAAAAGTTTTAACTGAAATGTGTTTAGCAAAAATTTTCTTCAAATAATATATTGAACGAAGAAAGCATCGACATAGTTTCAATTTATACAGTTCTGCAAAGCAAGAAAATATGAAATATTTGAAACAACTACGTCAGAAGAGCTTGCAGTAATTTTAACAGATCGAGTTTACGATATGAGGAAAATAAATGGAGAAATACATAAATAAGGCATTATAAAAACTATTTGGAATATTATAGCTAAAACAATTCAAATATTGTACTGTAATTAGGCCAGTAATATAATAAACCCTTTTACATACCTACACTACTGGAAAAAATTAATTTTTTTTTTGTCTTTTGGTCTATATTATTTTTATAAAGTATTTGAATACGGCCCAACAGAATAAAGAGGTAAGGAATCAAGTATAGCTAGCTGATTGGTTGAATTAATTGTAGCACGTTGCAGTCGAAATTCTGTGAAGGAAGCTTAAGCCCTTACTAGCTCCATCTCTCTCGCACACGTCTGAGTGATTGACATTTATATAGGAAAAATGACAGTTGGGCGAGTCCAGTAGTTTATAAGGTCTATGACCCCACTACACTGTATTTGTCATGAAAAGTCAATAATTACCGAGTTCTTTATTCCATTTAGTTATAAGTAGATAAACTGTATAATGTATAATGCTTCTTACCTTAAAGGATGTGCTCTCTCCCAGCTAGG
>NW_019420707.1:0-5963 GCF_000390285.2 Anoplophora glabripennis
TTTTTTACCCAACAGAATTTTCGACCTGCTAGATTATGTGGTTTAGGCACCATCTCTTAATACTTCCAAAAACAGACTGGATGACCAACTTAATCAACAAACTGGATGATATTTTTCGAGAATATGCATGCATATTTTTTTTTTACTGTGTAATTCTTGACATTTATTTTTGTTCTTTATTTTTATCTTTTTGTTGTTTTTTTTTTTTCTTATCAACCATGCATAGGATAAGTTGATTTCTTGTATTAAAGCTTAACAAGCATTTGCTTCTACTTTTCAAAGTTGTTAATAATAACATCCTGCCTTTTTTGCATTATTTCCTTTGCATTTCTTCCTCAAATATATAATATTCGTTAATATGTTACTTATCATACTCATTCAGAAATATTTTTAAGTATTCTCAAACGAATTGTTCGTGATTCAAAGTAAAGATTACCGAGTACATAACCCTATAAATAGAATATCCTCGAACTATCGTTTTCGTCAGTCTTTTATCTCTCTTTCACAATTTATCTCCAGGATTATTGAATGCAAAATAAAAGAACCATTTGTATTCGTTAAAGCAACGTTCGACCACTAAACGATTTAAATATGATCGCTTTTACAGCCTCGCCATGTGCGAACTTGGAAATAAAGAGACTGCGAATCGATATAACTCGGCAATTTGATCGAAAATAGAACAAAACCGAAAAGTCTATTACCACGGCGTCGCGTGTAAGCGATATCGTTTAGAAGATCCCAAGATTTTCGAGCAATGCATGCGAATATATCACCGTAAAACTGCAATGAATTTGAATTACTTATCGGTAATTTCCTGGACTGCGTAATAAACCTCAGAGTTATGTAAATCTATTCATAAAGTTATTAAGGTTCGTGTAATTTGCGTCTTTGACGATACAGAACATTTGACTAAAATTTTCTTGCAAATGTCTCGGTTAGTATTAGAAAGACAGTTATTTTGTTGTTATCTTTGGCGTTATATAACAATAAAAGTATGTCCGGCTAACAATTCTGAGGTCGGGAGTGGGTAGAGAAGTTATCAGAATAAAAAAAATAATTATATTTATAATGGCGCCAAGTGATTTCTTTTTGCCATACCTTCCAGAATTACTAAATTTTATAGCCAAATATAACTGTAAAATGTGAAAATCGTAGTTTCTTAGTCTTTTTTGTAACGTTTCCATAAAACAAAAAACTGTATTACAAGATGAAACAAATATCTTTTATACCAACTAATAATCTTAACCTGGATATTTCATTTCAAAAGGAAATTAGTAAAAAATTGTACAGAAATGTACAAACAGCATAATATATTTTGAAAAAATTTCCTCTATAGCAAAATTATACTTAAACTTTTAAGACAAAGACTAAAACATAAAGATGTTTTCTCACTAAACAACTTCATATATTCATTTACATAACACAATCAGTGACTATAGCCAAATCGCTAATATTATACAAGGTGTTCTACAAGCTCTATGACAAACTTTGACAGATGGTAGCTGGGTTAAATTCAAGTATTTCTTATATGAACATAGGTCCTATTTGCTTTTTTATTTAGAAGTTACAAGCATTTAAAAAAATATAATTTCATATTTCAATCAAACTAGCCTGATAAAAATGTTGGTTACTATAACAATAATTATTGTTTGTGTCATTTGGTTTATTCATTTTACACTTACAATTAGCGTTAAAATGCATTTATTTACAACTGAAGAATATGCAGATATTGTCTTTGTATTCCAATGCGAACGCCAGACAAGCAGCCCGAGAATACAAATAGACATCAACCTGCCCACACAGTCTTTAGTGCATCATTTTGTAGACATCGAGAAAAGGTAACCCCACTCCAAAAAAAAGCCATTCGTCCTACTGAAGTGAACGTACAAAATGAAGAAGATATAATAGATGCTGTCATTGACAACTCTTCAATGTCTTCAGGCTCTGATCTAAATCCTTTGGACTGTTATTTATCGGGACATATGAAGCAGCTTGTCTACCATGTTGAAATTACTACCTGTTAGCAGTTACTTGAAAGAATTTAGGATGCAGCTAACCAGATAAGAAATTATCTAAGTCGTATCCGTCGAGTGACGGAATTTCGCCTTGCAATCGAGCCGTGGTTAAGTAAAGTAAGACTACCCGAAAAAATCCTCAGAAAACATGTCATATCAATTCTGGGATTATGGATTGTACTAGTATTCCTTTGTGTTGGGTGCCAGGGCACAAAGGCATTTATGGAAATGAGAAAGCGGATGAACTTGCTAGGAAGGGATCCGAGACAGAGTTCATTGGCCCGGAGCCCTTCTGTGGTACATCTCCCAGTGTGGTCAGGCGGGCTCTAGGCAAATGGACCGAGACAGAACATAGTAAATACTGGTAATTCAAGGGTAATACATAGTCATTCTAAGGAGCTCATGGAGTATCCTTTGAAGGAAAGAGCAACCGATTAACGGGATACTGTCACTTTAGGAAACATCTACATAGACTAAAACTTGTAGACAGTCCGGTCTGCTGAGGATGTTACTCGGCGGATGAAACTTCTCTGCATATCATTGACGAGTGCCCGGGATTTGCACGTAGTACAATGACGCTCCTGGGGAGACTCTATTTGGAACCCAAGAAACTGAGAGAAGTGTCAGCAAGGAAGCTTTTGGACTTTGTCAAAAGAACAAAAGTACTTGCTGAATAGGACTAGTAGTGGGACGTACAATAGGTCTAATTGGGCCGCGGTGCCATGAGACTTATTAGGACCAACCACTAGAAAAGAAGAAGAAGAAGACGAGTATTCCATAGATAGACTAATAAAGAAACACCTTTCCACTATGTGGTACTAAACACGCGCTAATATCAATTAGCGCGGAATGAAGGGCCGTATTCTTTGGTACTCAGTGGAAGAAGACCATGTACATTTTCCAGGAGTAATTTCGATCTCTCCTCATACATCGGTCACAGGGCAAAGTTCGTAATTTTTGTCAATAATAATTAATCTCGCAACGAGGACAAAAAGATAATTTGGAAAGGATTTTACAGGCATAATAATAATTAACTAGATCATTATTTTTTATATTCACCTCTTGTGATCGCCATCCTAACCACAATACGACATTTTCTCTATAGTAAAACAGTCAATATGATTAAAGATGATGCACTAAACGCATAACCAATCGCTTTATGCAAAATTCTAGTAAAAATCCATTATAAAGTCGGTACTAGTTTAACAGTCTTCTTATTTTTCTTTCCGCAAAAAGCCTCTTCTGTACTTTTACTTGATTAAGGTAATATTATATAGCCCTGATTGTTTATTTATTTTCTTATTGAATTAGTACACCATAAAGAGCAATAACTTTATTTTCATAGAACAAGTAATGTTATGTTTTTTTTATCAGACATGTATACACTCTAACATTGCGTCTCTCTTCCAGTCTGTACAACTACTGACCCCGCGACCGCGCAGCCACTCGAGCCTCATCGAGCTCACCCCCTCCCCACGGCACGGGCGCACCGCCACTATTCAAATGCCAAACAATTTAACCAACACTGATAATATTTGCTATAGACCAGTAATTAGAAATGTTGGATATAAAAATGTAATAATACATAAAAGGCACCTAAATATTATTTAACTGTTCTCATTAAGCCGGCTCCAATGGATTGGGATATCATAATAGTCGAGAATACAAACATGTGTGTGAATTTACCCGAGTACTATACATGTTTGTCAAATATAAGCAAATGTCGTATAGTAATCTTAAATATAAATTGTAATACAAACGTGAAAAGGATGAATCACCGATGTCATAAGCTAAAATTGTACTTGTGTTAAATCTGAAGATAGCTTTAGTTCCAAGTAACATACCCTTGAAAACTTTGCACCCGGCTTATTTTGAACTACGTTCCAAAATATTAAAATTGCCGCGACACGTCCATTTTGTTATCGAGGGGGACACATTTTAGCGTTAAATACAGACTCGCCAGAACAACCCCCTCCGCGGGGGCGCATTCAACTTTAGAATATTAAATGGCACTCTAGGTGGAGTGACACCTTATTCGAAAGTGTTTTTAATTCTGGTTGTCATCATCTAATTCTTTTTCAATTTTAGTTCATCTGTTGTTGAAAAATAAATTTTACTTATGCTTAGAAATAAAAGACAATTTTGTATTAATCATTTAATTAATTATTCAAAATGCCAAAGGGAAAACTATAAAAAGTTTCAATTATTTTCACTGTAAAAACTGTTTACAAATAAAAGGTATTTTGAATAATGAAAAAAAAATTGGTCATAATCTGTTAATTAATTGTTCAGAATGTCCGCCTCCCGCTTTCACATGAATCGCTTCCACATGACCAAGAACGGCAATTTCGGTAGCTTCATTTCTAACAGGGTTTCGAAATTGTCGTTTTTTATTTTCCACTGATCCTGTTTCACAGAAGTTTTTGTATATGAGTACAGTCAAAGCTCCTTATTCGCGGGGAATACGTTCCGAAAATGTACCTCGCGAATACGGAGTGGCATTTTGTATGGAAATACAGGGTGTTTCTAAAATAGGGTTCCAAACTTCTGCTGCGTTTATAACTCATTAAAATAAGCCAAAAAATTCCTATTAACATGTGCCCTAAAACGCACCCTTAGGAAGTTATATGCCCTTAAAAGGGCTCAAACAAAAACTTAAATTTTCCACNGATTATGCATCGAAATGCAAGGTGGTCACTTCGAGCAGTTCTTGTAATTTAACTTATTATTACTAATTTTAATCCCATTATTTTCTATTTCACATTTAGCTATTGTCTGCAGTAGTAATTAGTTCTTTAATTAGTAAGTGTAACTCTAAATTTAAATAGTCTTAGTTTATGTCCTAAATTATTTATTAAATGATCGGATCCTTCATAACTGCAATTTATTTAAAAAAAAACAGTTTTGTTTGAGCCCTTTTAAGGGCATATAACTTCCTAAGGGTGCGTTTTAGGGCACATGTTAATAGGAACTTTTTGGCTTATTTTAATGAGTTATAAACGCAGCAGAAGTTTGGAACCCTATTTTAGAAACACCCTGTATAGGGGTTACGTTCCATGTTGCAAAATAATAAAAAGATATATAATAAACGTAATTTACTGAGATAAATTTTAACAATATTAATTATTACTATCAAGTTTAGGCAATGGTTTAAAGAACTTAATGATTTTTTTTTTGTTTTGCAGCTAATAAAAGGCCTATCAATTAGAATTGATATTCAGCCGTGGCATTATCAATTCTTCTTAAAAACAAGACTTCTTTCCATAGACGGATCAATTTTTGTGAAGAAATCACAAAACACATGTGCCATCCGTAAAGCTTCACTCAGGTTTTTTAAGTTCAATGTCAAATTTATCAAAAGCCATAGTGGCACATGTAAGCGAGCGGCGTCAGCGGCGACTTTTATCAAAGGACTTTAGGCTTCGCGACACTAAGATTTGTTTTGTTTATACATAAATATTTTGATATCTACTTGTTTATTTTAACAAATAAATACATATTATTCTAAAAATACAATATGTATCATTAGTTTTGGATCCGCGAATACAGAATTTTTCACCCGTGGTCAAAATTTCTTGATCCACGAATAACGAATCCCTGAATACGGACCGCGAATAAGAAGATTTGATTGTATGTGCTACATTTTCTTCAAATGTAAAAAAATTGATTACAAATTATGTAGCTTTTCGTCGAAGTTAATACTTCTCAAATTCCTTCTACTGCGCCGCCACTGAGATGTTATTCAAATTTTTCGTATAGGTAACAACTAATAACTACAAGAGAACTACATTGTACCAAATTTGAAGTCTATATATTCTTAAGTAATTGTTGAAAGTTGTTTCACATCTCATTATTGTGTACCTGGATATTAAATACATGTAGGTACATATAAACCCTTCGATTAATATCCTGATAAAGAAATCGAAGTGTTTTTCGATTTATGCATAA
>NW_019420708.1:0-5950 GCF_000390285.2 Anoplophora glabripennis
TAGCATCTCAATTGGGTCATGCCATGAAATTTTGACTGAAAAATTGAACACTCATCGAGCTACAGCAAAATTTGTTCCTCGTATGATAAGCAAAAAACAGAAAGAAAATCTTGTGGACGGCAACTCCCAGCTGGGTTTACGGCTACGATATTGAGACAAAAGTTCAATCACCACAATGATTTGGCAAAGGATCTCCTCGCCCCAAGAAATCATAACAAAATGATGCTCACCGTTTTTTTTTTTTTCGATTTTAATGGAATTGTGCATTTTGATTTCTAGACTCAAATTGAAACAGTGAATCGTGTATACATCGATGCGTTTTACAACAGTTACGTGAAGAAATCCGCAAAAAGAGACTAGAGTTGTTGCAAGACAACTGATGGTTCTTGCACCATGACAATGCGCCCGTCAACACTCAGCTTTGCCAATTCGTCAATTTTGTGCCACAAATCAGATTATACTGACCTACATCCCCCTCCTTACTCGCCAGACTCTTGCCATTTTTTCTTATTTCCGATATTAAAATCAGTGGCTGCAAAGACGCCGTTTTCAGACTGTTGATGATATCAAAGCAAATTCTTCACCAAAAGCCATTTCAAATGAAACTATACAGGACTGCTTCGAGGAATGGAAACACGTGAATAGGGGAGAGGAGTACTTGAAGGAGACAAGTTTAAAAAATAGAGCTCTTTTATTTTATGAACAGACCGCGTATTAACAGAACTAACACTTCTAATTCTATAATTCATTTATCACCATATTTGTTTAAAGTTCATCATAAAACAAATAACATACGTGTAACTAAAGGCAGTTAACCATGGTACAAATTTGTAAAAGTAGATTTTATTTAACGTTAAACAAACTTTTTTTTGACATTTGAAACCCTTTAGACATTCCGTAATCAGATGCCATTAGTTACTTTTTCCTCAAATTGTACGTGAGGATACTATGTACAGGGTGGTTGATTTTCGATAGTTTTATAGGGTACAGCCAAAACGGTGATAGATACAAAAAATCTGATATCGATGTCCCGTCTTATTTTTTTGAGTTTACTTCGTTGGTCCCAAAAGATCTTGGCTAACTTGATTAGTTTTAGATATACAGGGTTTTTTTGAAAAATGGCCCATTTACATTAACCTCTCTATCTCCGTTGTTATTCAATTTAGAAGAACAAAGTGTACACATTATTTGTTCTATTCTTTATTAGGAAGCCAGTGGGGTACTCAGATTTTTTACAGATCGCACAGTTTTTCCGATATTACATAAACATAAGTTTTTTTTTAAATAGAACAACCTGTATTTGGCCATCCCGTTGAATAGCATTTTTCTACCTTTGCAGCCATATATAATAATAGATACTTTTTATTTGCCTAAATGAAGAAAAATGTAAAAAATATATAGACATTTTTTCAGTTGCCCATGAGATTTATTTAGTATTAGTCTATTCATTTTCTATTATTATTTTTATATTAAGCACCTAACTTAAACTAAAAATTTACAAGAATAAATAAATTTGATTATCCATTTATCTTTACTTAGTAGGTTTAATTATAGGTACACTTATAACTATTAAACATAAACTAAACAAAAATAACAACTATAAAATGAGAGGAACAACAATAAAACAAATATGACATAACAAAGTCACAGCAAGTGCTCGAATTGTCGGCCATTTTCGTTGATACATAACTGACAACGTTTGGCAATGGAGCGGGTCGCATTGTAAATGTGGATATTTGACACCCGCTAAATAGAGTTTTCAAGATGTTCCCTTAACTCCTCGAAATTATTAGCTCTATACTTATAAATTTTGTGTTTAAAATCCCCCCAAAAATAAAAGTCTATAGGGGTTAGGTCTGGTGACCCAGGCGGTCACCTGTTTGGTCCGTAGGTACCAATCCAATTGTCCCCGAAATTATGATTTAATAATTCTCTAGCTATGTGAGAATTATGTGGAGGCGCACCATCACGCTGGAAGAACATGTGATATCGTTGAGCTATTGGCATATCGTCCAGCGATTCAATAATATTTTCTTGTAAAATTCTCACATATCTCTAAGCGTTAAGGTTTTCATCGTACATTTCGTAAGCTAACACTCTATTGTGGAAGAGAGCTACCGATACATGTATGGGTAATACATGAAAACCAAACCGCCCTTATTGAATTCTGGCCACAGTTTGGTGAGGATTCACATCTGACCAATAACGCGCAATATGCCGGTTAAATCACTGCTTATGAAAGCCTCGTCGGTCCAAATAACATTTTGAAAAAAATTGGGGTCTACATGAGTTTGCTACAAAAACCATTGGCAGAAAATTACTCTGAAAATCTCTCTTCATCTGGATGTAAATGGTGGACTTTTCTTATAGTAGTTTTAAATTCTCAATGCTTTGAATTTACCAATTCCTATCGTCCTTTGAATTTCTCTGCTGGATACATTGGGATTTACGACAACATAAGCTAAAGTATTGATTTTATCATTTTCTCTATTCTGTATATTATAAGATTTAGCTCTCGGTTTTTGAAAAGAACCAAACTCACACAAGTTAACATAGGCTCGGCTAAAAATTCTTTTTTCTGGCTGATGACGCTCTAGGTATCTCTCCAAATATAAGTTTAAAGCTGTGTCACTATTTTTTTCACTTTCAATGTAACACTCCAACATTTGAACTTTGTGAAGATTTTCGTACACCATTTTTGTACCGTTCAAAATTAAAACCAAGTAATACACGTTTAACAAGCTTTCAATCAGTCAAAAATAAAATAACTGTCAATATTAAACAACGAAAGACGAATAAATAAATAACATGGCCAACTGAAAAAATATCTATACATTTTTGCATTTTTCTTCATTTAGGCAAATAAAAAGTATCTATTATATATGGCTGAAAAGGTAAAAAAAAATGCTCTTCAACGGGATGGCCAAATACAGGGTGTTCTAATTTAAAAAAACATGTTTATGTAATATCGGAAAAACTGTGCGGTTTGTAAAAAAATCTGAGTACGCCACTGGCTTCCTAATAAAAAATAGAACAAATAATGTGTACACTTTTTTCTTCTAAATTGAATGACAACGGAGATAGAGAGGTTAATGTAAATAGGCCATTTTTCAAAAAAACCTTGTATATCTAAAACTAATCAAGTTAGCCAAAACCTTTTGGTACCAGCGAAGTAAACTCAAAAGTAGAGGACGGGACATCGATATCAGATTTTTTGTATCTATCACCGTTTTGGCTGTACCCTATAAAACTATCGAAAATCAACCACCCTGTACATTGTATCAAGTGTGAACCCATTTGTTCAACAATTCTAGAATAAATAAAAATAGTAGGTATTTCATTGTTGAAGGATCATAGAACGCTTAGGAATCGTTTTACGAAAAAATACTACTGCCGTGTTTTATTTATTTTTGAGAGGAATCAATCTCAAAAACTTTACATCTCTTTATAGTTTACACGATGTAGATCATAATTATTTTACACAGATTTGTGTTTCTTGATTAAAAGTTCCAGAATAAGGATTTATGGCCAGTGTTAATGGCCAGACAGCTTCAGAAACTCCCTCACTTTATTGACCTGAAAAAGAAAATTACTATAAACAAAATCCATTATTAAAGTTATGAATCTGTATAATTTTTTATTTGCATCACCAGCACAGAGAAATATTCAGCCAAGATAATGAGGTATTATTTTTTTTTTAAATACATGCAATTTAGTACTATTTTTTACGTAACTATTTTAATAAATACATGCATACGTCTTGGATGATTCCTATCATTTTTACTTGATATGCATATGCCTTATTAATAATTTATGCAGGTGCGTAACCTACGATGTTATCTGGTATATCAGATACATACCTAATTGTACTTTATAGAAAAATAAATATTAAAGTTTTTGTTTGCAATTGCAATTCATCTACATATGAAATGGAGCACATTTAAAACAAATATTAATACTCTGTGATTAATATCACTTTATAACATTTCATAAAAAAATAATCCGAGGGTAATGGGTTATTTTTAAATTTTGCATAATACTTATCATTAGATTAGTATTAACTTTTAGTTAAAAATTGAATAACCCAGAATATTTTAAAAAATTCAAAGACAGAACCAAACCATTTTTTTAATTTTAGATAGAGAAAGAGATTTTTATCTATAAATTATATACATTTCAGTAAAAATTAATTAAAAATTAAAAAATGGTTCTTCATTAGCTTGTTTAAATTTTTACTTTATTATAAAGGTATCAAATATTTTTTTTATTCAATCAAATGCAGTTAGTAAAATAAATAAAAGAATAATAAACTATATATTTATTGAAAAGAAATCTTTTTTAAAATATCTGCAAGTTCTTGCGAAATTATCTAAAAAATTATAGTAGTATTCCTTTAAAACCCTTGCAAGATATATCTACTCGTATTTTTGAAAACTATTGCCTAAATTATACTAGTTAGTATCCTATACTATTTAATATACAGGGTGTTAATGATAAGTTTTGCCAAACTTTTATGGCGTATTCTACCGATGAAAATAATCAACTTTAGCCCTAAAAAATTTTTGATAGGACGCTTC
The DNA here is from genome assembly GCF_000390285.2 of Anoplophora glabripennis. NCBI lineage: Eukaryota > Metazoa > Arthropoda > Insecta > Coleoptera > Cerambycidae > Anoplophora > Anoplophora glabripennis. The sequence continues at coordinate 4,578 of NW_019420708.1, forward strand.
CCGACGGAGATACNTTATGTATGATCTTACTTATTTTGATGCCGAATGTTTGTTGGAAAACGATATACAGGGTGGTCCCGAGGTGGGCCAAAATACATGGGTAGATTCCCCCGTAGTTATTTCGGGTAGGAGACCTTTTTTGAAAAAGAATCGCCCGCCACTGGTTTTTTAAATAATTTTAAATATTTTTAAAATGTACAATCAATTTATGGTAATAAAGTATTCTTGTAAAGTAACCGTAAAATTTACTGGTCTTTAGATAATTGGGAAATCAAATAAGAAGATTCTTAAGTACCTACGTTGCTATTCACCATTTTCTATTGATTGCTAAATGTGTAACAATAAATTCAATACCTAATATTTTGGGCGGATGAAAATCATCATATTATGTCCTAACGTCGATTCCAAGAACAGTTTTTTTCTTAATGCTTGGGCAGGCATTGTGGGCGATTACTTGATTGGTCCCTACTTTTTACCCAGAATCCTCGAGGGTAGAACTTATCAAAGGTTCCTACAAAAAGAATTACCACCACTTCTAGAAGAAGTGCCATTAAGGTTACGTCAATTATTGTGGTATATCCATGATGGGGCGCCACCTCATTACAGCCTTACCTTTAGACAGTTGCTGATTAATCAGTATCCTAATCACTGGATTAGTAGAGTAGGACCCATTGCTTGGCCGGCTAGTTCCCCCGACCTGAATCCCTTGGATTACTTATTTTGGGGATACCTCAAAACTATGATATATCGTACTCCAGTTCCCAATGTAGAAGTACTTCGACAACGCATTGTAGACGGTTTCGCAACCATACACCACAATACGGCTGGAATTATGAGGCGTGTAAGACGATCAATATGAAGACGTTGCGAAGCATGCATTGCATCCCAAGGACAGCATTTTGAACATTTCTTGTGATGTTGTATAGTGTTTTAAAATCTCTCAAAAATATTAAGTAAGGTACTTAAGTATCTTCTTATTTGATTTCCCAATTATCTAAAGACCAGTAAATTTTAAGAATACTTTACAAGAATACTTTATTGCCACAAATTGATTGTACATTTAAAATCTATTAAAAACCAAGTGGCGTAAATTTTTTTTTCAAAAAAGGTTTGCTACTCCCCCAATAACTACGACATTAGAGTGTATTTTGGAATAAGCTATCCAAGAAAAAATAGTCCCTACTGAAAAAATGCCCCCAAATTTTATCACTCAATCTTTTATGCCAATGACGTTACAGGAAAAATAAAATAATAAAAATAAATATTTAAAACTTTTAGCACCCTGTATCTCCGTAGGGAAGCGTCCTATAAAAAATTTTTAGAGGGCAAAAGTTGATTATTATCATCGGTAGAATACGCCATTAAAGTTTGGC
>NW_019420709.1:0-5961 GCF_000390285.2 Anoplophora glabripennis
CCCGAGCGGCTTTTGCCTGACCCTGGAAAAGTTTGTTTGTGATGCTGTTTTGCACGTCCTACTGTGTTAGTTGTAAAGAGCTACTTATTTTCAATTCTTTTTTCTTTTTCTTTACGTTTCTTTGGATCAGTTAGAACCTATGTCTACGATATTGTTCCGTCATAAAGTGCAATAAAATAATAATAATTTTTACAAGTTTTCAGGTTTTATGATCTAATTCAACTGGAATATTGTCATTATATTATATACTATTATTGTAAGGAGTTGCGCAGGACTTCGGTACCATGAGTGCGACAATAGTGAACGTAATTTTTATGTTTGTCGTGACAATGTCGTAGGAGTTAAATAAAATTCAGAAGGTAATTAAATTGATACTTGCCTGAAAATCAATAATAATAATATAGTAGAGAACACCTACAATAGTATCTTTTCTATTATTTTGACAAATACATAGTGTTTGTTCGTTTGACATCCTGTGTTATATATTTCCATTATTCATTAATTAAATTCGAAATGAAATTGCCCTAGAATATATGCACGGTTATTTCAGTTCGAAAATGGGATAATTAATTCAATTGTTACTTAAGTTATTTAAATTTCAAGGGAATTATTAAAAATTAGATTTTTCCTGCTAACAGAATTATGAAAATTAAATTTTTGTGTGTAGCAGCGGGGTGTCTAGACCGTAGCGTATGAAACACATTAACATATTAATTTGTTTATGCCACATTAATTAACCGAGTTCGGAGTTCGTTGGATTTGCATTTATACATCGAGAGAAGTAGTTGAAATAGTAAAATAGAAATACTTTGGGAGGTACACATATTTAAAGTATTTTTTTAGAAACAGGGTATTTCTAAACAAGAAGTTGAGAACAATATCTTTATAGATCAGGAAATATAGAGTTGGCGCGACTTTTTGTTTCGACAAGCTGAATTTATCACTACAGATGCTAAATATTATGTACAATAACATATTAGTTTCCACAGTCATAAAAATGAGGGGAAGATTGTTTACAGGGTGGTTAATTCTATAATTTTTACGTAAATTCACGTTTTTCGCTTATAACTTTTTCCGTTCATTTCCACGAGAAAACAGTAAAATATTTTTTTTCACTTCAGAAGACCTACAAAACTAGCCCTCGAGCGTCAAAAAATATTGATTAGATCAAAAGTTATAAACAGAAGAAGTTTATTTATGACTTTTGAATTAAACATTTATAAACTGCGTTATTATTACCAGAACGTTTTGGCATCGCATCCTCTCATTTCTTATCACTGTCTAATAACTCACACGAAATCTGGAATCGGTAAGTTGAATAATTTACTTGAAACATCAGTGCGATTGTGGAAGATTCTCGGGATCGTTCAGACTAATAATTAGCTAATTTGTTTGTAAGGCCATAACTTGTAAACAGTGGCGGCCCGTGGGTTTAACCACAGGGGGGCGCGTTTTTATGAGAGAACGTATATGAGAGGAGATGCGGGGGGTGAGAGGCGCGGTAGCTCCCCTCTTAGCGCCGCAGGCGAAAAATTTTGAGGAATTTCAAGGTCATTGTGTTTTTCAAGTACATAGGTACACCAAAATGAATGCTGTCAGTGTGTAGATACAGTACTTAGATACAATACAAGAAGTAAAATTCCAACGTGTGGGGCTGAAGTGGATGATCGATCAACCAACCCAGCTGGGATATATGTAGATTTAGAGATGAAAAATATTTATAAAAAGATTCTTGGGAATTTTTACAGAGGAGGCACTGCCTCAATTATTTATTATTTACTATTTTAATAACATCAATTTATATTGTTTAATGCACTCACCTATTTTTTAAAATTAAAATCCATTCTCCTGCTTTTGTCCGCACTGAACTTCTGTGTCACCTTTTCGTTAAAGTCTGGAATATTTTTAACCATACAGTTCTCAATGGACAACATTCCTAACGCACTTAGACGATCTTCACACATAGTATTTCTCAAAAAAGTTTTAATCAGATTTAGTTTTGAAAAACACCGTTCTGGTTCTGCTGTTGTCATTGGTATCGTCACTAATATTTGTAAAGCTTGAGTAATTTCCTTAAAAACTGGCCTACTTTTGCACTCTTTCTGTACCTGAACTAAATTCAACACTGGCGTTGGACGTCCGTTATTTTTCAATTCGACTTTTTCCTCTAAACTTAAATTACTAATAACAAGTTTTTTTATTTCACGAACCCTCATTTTAAACTTAAACTTATAAAATATAATGTCTTAAAAAGCGCCAAACCAAAAACAAAACACGTATAACTACACTGCAGTGATACGGGATACTGCCACATTGAGTCCCAAAATAAAGCGCACGAGCCTATCGCCGCCTACCCCTCCACGTGCCAATTTGTCCAATCATATGTAAAAATATGCTTTCACGGTGGACTACGATTTCACCGTCCGCGATGGACTGGGGATTGCGCGCGCGGTCAGACATAACTCTTTGGTACGTTCACGGAGTACATCCACTTTATGCAACCAACCTAACATATATGACATATTGAATGCATACTATTTAGATTTTTTATTGATTTAATAAATACATTATTTTAAGTTTACAGTTTGAAAATATCTGGGGGGGGGCGGAGTCCCAGAGTCCTCCTTCACGAGCCGCCACTGTTTGTAAACTATTCAACTTACCGATTCCAGATTTCGTGTGAGTTATTAAACAGTGATAAGGAATGAGACGATGCGATGCCAAAACGGTCTGGTAATAATGACGCAGTTTATAAATGTTTAATTCAAAGGTCATAAATGAACTTCTTCTGTTTATAACTTTTGATCTAATCAATATTTTTTGACGCTCGAGGGCTAGTTTCGTAGATCTTTTGAAGACAAAAAAAAAGTGCCATACTGTTTTTTCGTGGAAATGAACGGAAAAAAGTTATAAGCGAAAAACAATATACAATTAACCAGCCTGTAAACAATCTTCCCCCCATTTTTATGACTGTGGAAACTAATATGTTTATTGTACATAATATTTAGCATCTATAGTGATATATTCAGCTTGTCGAAAAAAAAAGTCGCGAAATGGTAATTTCCCAGCTTATTCTCCTAGTCTATTATTTTTTGCTTGTTTATACACGTTATTTGAAAAAAGTTTAATATTTATTTACTGACCGAAAAGAATCTCTTCAATTTTTGTTTTTAAACTATTATAGCTCTACTTTTCACCTCGAGCCCATATTTTCCTGTTCTTTAAAATGATGGATGGCATTTCCTTACTAGAAGCCCCACAAAACACGAAATGAATAAAACACGACGCAGACGTAGGGACGTATTAAAAAGTCCGTTTCCCTTTGCCGCGGTTACGGGAGATAACAAACCACTAAATAATTCCCTCTGAAGTAATTGGATATCTTGCGAGGCAGAGATGTAAAAATATGGTTCTATTACAGGAAACCGGTGACTGACGATGTGAACTGGCCCCTATACACGAAGGACCAACCCCAGTATTATATTTTTAACGCGGACAAGAACGGAATCGGCAAAGGACCCCGAGCCACAGCCTGCGCCTTCTGGAACAACTTCCTGCCGAAGCTCCGAGATAATTCAGGTAAGAGTTTCACTTATTTCTCGATTAGGCAAATCCGGGCTCCCGAAAGTCCCTCCCGGAACCCGGACTCCGAATCGAGACTGTGGATTTGGCAGGGAAAATTCAGTTATCGATATGCCCGGTTGCGCGGAATATAAAATACCCTTTTTTTCAAGTAAGCCGCGACGACGGACCCCTCACGATAGCTCGATGTTTTTGAAAAAAACCTTCTTTCATTTTTGAATAAAAAAATAGTTTTTTTAAAAGTGATACAATTCTGAAATGTGGGGTGAAGTCCACCCACAAAACAGTTTTTTCTAAATATCTGCGGTTCTAATCAATATTTTGAAATGAAGGAAAATGGAAATTCCTTCTTATAAAAAAACAAATGTTTCATAAGTGATTCCGTGTTAGGGGTTGCTACCCTTATTTTTTNGTAGTGCTAGACAAGCTGAACAACTTTATAGACAGACTTTTCCAAATCGACTTTGTCCAACAAGGAATGGTTTTTCATGCGTTCACCGTCGAGCTCGTAAAACTGCATGTTTGTCGCTACCAAAACGTCGAGAAAGACCTGTTCGTACAATTTATTTGGAAGACAGAATTTTGGAATCTGTAGATGAATACCCATCTACCAGTACCAGACAGATATCAACAGATTTAGATGTATCACTAACAATCTAGAACGTCTTACGCCCAAATCATGTCCAGCGAGTTCATGCATTAAATGAAAATAACTATCAACCGAGGACTGAATTTTGTCAGTGGTTTTTACAACAATGCGAACAGTCTGATTTTGAGTTATTAATATTATTTACCGATGAACCGAAGAATAACCACCAATGAGCGGATGAAAATCCCAATGTCGATTCCAAGAACAGTTTTCCCTGAATGTTTGGGCAGGCATTGTGGGCGATTACTTGATTGGTCCCTACTTTTTACCCAAAACCCTCGATGATAGAACTTATCAAAAAAGAATTACCAGCACTTCTAGAAAAAGTGCCATTGAGATTATGTCAATTATTGTGGTATATGCATGATGAGGCGCCTCCTCATTACTGTCTTATCGTTAGACAGTTGCTGAATAATCAGTATCCCAATCACTGGATTGATAGAGGCCCATTGCTTGGCCGGCTCGTTCCCCCTACCTGAATCCCTTGGATTACTTTTTTGGGGGCTACCTCAATACTATGGTATATCGTACTCCAGTTCTCAATATAGAAGTACTTCGACAACGCATTGTAGAGGGTTTCGCAACCATACACAATACGACTGGAATTATGAGGCGTGTAAGAGGAGAAGCTGCGCAGCAAGCATTGCATCTCAAGGACAGCATTTTAAACATTTCTTGTGCTGTTGTATAGTGTTTTAAAATATCTAAAAAATATTATATATTGTTACACATTCAGCAATTTGATTTCCCAATTATCTAAAGACCAGTAAATTTGACGAATACTTTATAACAATACTTTATTGCCACAAATTGATTGTACATATTAAAAGCATTTAAAATTATTTAAAAAACCAGTCCCCTACTTCCCCAATAACTACGCCACTGGAGTGTATTTTGGAATAAGTTATCCATAAAAAAATTGTCCCTACTAAAAAAATGTCATCCCCCAAATTGTATCACTCAATCTTTAATGCCAGTAAAGTTACAGGAAAAATAATATAAATATTTGAAACCTTTAACACCCTGTATCTCCGTAGGGAAGCGTCCTATCAAAAATTTTTATAGGGCAAAAGTTGATTATTTTCATCGGTAGAATACGCCATTNATTTAGCAATTTGATTTCCCAATTATCTAAAGACCAGTAAATTTGACGAATACTTTTTAACAATACTTTATTGCCACAAATTGATTGTACATTTTAAAAGCATTTAAAATTATTTAAAAAACCAGTGGCGTACGATTTAAAAAAAAAGTCCCCTACTTCCCCAATAACTACGCCACGGGAGTGTATTTTGGAATAAGTTATCCATAAAAAAATTGTCCCTACTAAAAAAACGTCATCCCCCAAATTGTATCACTCAATCTTTGATGCCAGTAAAGTTACAGGAAAAATAATATAAATATTTGAAACCTTTAACACCCTGTATCTCCGTAGGGAAGCGTCCTGTCAAAAATTTTTATAGGGCAAAAGTTGATTATTTTCATCGGTAGAATACGCCACTAAATTTTAGCATACTTATCATTAACACCCTGTATAAAAAATGTTGACAATCTATATTAATATGAATTCCTATACAGGGTGGTCCGAATTTTATGCAGGAAACTTCGAGGGCAGATAGATCTCGTTAAAATAATAGGTGTTTGGCTTATAAACATAGGTCTAGAACGGCCTCGTTTTAGAGATACAGGGTGTTAAAGTTGTTAAAAAAAATTGATTTTTTGTTTATATC
>NW_019420710.1:0-5937 GCF_000390285.2 Anoplophora glabripennis
TGACATAACTGCGTGCATAGAAATACAATGTTTATCACTTTTGAACTTCTTTTTGCTTAATTCTAAAAAATAATTAGCGTTGTAATAAATTTAAAATTCGATAAAATTTATATCGAGCAATGTGACAACGGCGCGACGGTTAACACGAGGTACTAAGCTGTCCAGCAATACGCAATTCAGTTGGTATCTGGAATTGGACCGTGTCTGAGTGTTTTTGCGTACCACTATTTTCTTTTCTTAAGGTGTTTTCCAACGAGTGCGTGAAAATTGGATTCGAAGATGTCGTGCGTGCATCGGAAATGGTGGTGATCATATTGAGTATATGTTGTAGTTTTTTTTTGTACTTGTGCGTTTAAAAATTACCGAATTTTGCTTTTTGGTAAATACCTAAATTATTTTGAATATGTATGGTTATTTCGAGGACGTGAATCTTTGGGTACTTTAATTACATATTTTCCAAATTCATAATTTGTTTAAAAGTTAAGTTTCTGTTTTAAGAGATTCATAATTACTAAGATTCCAGCGAAAATTTAAGCACAACACTATCTTCGTAGGTAGGTACTACAAAATAAATACATTTTATTTTTTAAAAATTTATTTAAAAACTGGAAAACAGTTGTCTTGAAATTTATTAAATGTTTCACAATAATAGCTGTTTACATTTTTTCCGTAGGACAAGTCTACCGCGTGCACACGTGATATGCATCCGCTGTGTAGCGTTAGGTTAAGCCCTGTTATCACGTTGTGATGAAACTCCCCAATATAAATACTCGCTATATTTTGAAAGCTGTTAATCTGTCCCCTCTGTAATATACAACTTTTTTGTTCATTTATGATTACTCTATCTCATGCTGAAGTAATGGCAGTCAAACTTCTTACACTCTGTATAAGTTCAAAGAAAATTAAACAAGGCATATTAGAAATGACTAAAAATTTCTAAAATAAATAGTAAATAAATAGTAAGATAAAAAAGGGGATTACATAACCATTTACTTATTTAAAAAATACCGCAGTTAAAATTGAAATGTCTGAAAAAACATATCTAATATGGTAAAATATCTGAAAGACTTTTAACTAAGGTGCATAATAATATATTACGAAGCATATCCACAAAGTAAGAGTACTCAATTGTAAAATCGAAACAGCAGTATATTTATGAAAAAATATATTCACGAAGGTACACTATTTTCTCGACGTAGTCGCATTCAACCTCAATGCACTTCGTGAGTCGGGAGATACCTTCCTCAAAAAAAACTCACGCAACCCTCACTCATTGTCAGTAGAGAACATTTCCCCCCCCCCCCCCCAAAAAAAAACACCTTCAGAGAAGAGAAAAATAAAAATAAATCAGAAGGTGCCAGGTCAGAGCTATGAGAGGGCTGGCTGATGATGTTCTAACCGAAATAATTCAAAAATTGCTTCGTGGCGTTAGCTATGTGGGGACGTGCATTATCATGCAACAAACATTCTATCTTCGTTAACATTCATACAGAAAAGACCTGGAGATTTGTAGAAATACAGTGTTCATTTCCTTCAAAGTCAATCGATGGTCACTATGAGGGACTCCCACTCATTTGTTCATCATGAACATTTGTTCTGCCAACTTTATACTCACGACACTTGTACACATCAGTACGATTCATAGCACCATCAGTTTTGATTTTGTTAAAAATCTGGAATGGCACCTTTTCCTTTTTTAAGAAGAAACCGGATTACGCTCCTTATTTCACAGCTGACGGGATTCGGAATAACGGCACTCATTTCAACACGCCACTTCAACAACAGTTCTCAACCGACTGAGACAAATGAGCGAGTGTTTTGCTCCCAAAACCTTGACCTTGAATGCAGTGTTGCCAACTTTGTCGAAAACAAAAACCACAGAACATCAGAGTCTTAGTACTCTTACTTATAAGTGTGGTAACGAGATTGAAAATTGCAAAACATGCCGGAGGCAGTCAAACGATTGCGATAAAAGCACAATTACTTACCACTAGTAATATATACAATATTTTATTTACTACTGTGCATTTTTTTAAAACATTTGTTTGATCATTTTTTAATAACCGTTTAAGAACTTTGCGCTTTTGATATGGTCTGTAATTTTATATTCGATGACAACTATCTCTCTGTCATTATTCTCACTTGTCCAACCTTTGCCAGATGTTGCATTATTTTCAAAGTCGCCATATTGTTTGTATCTATTACTGTTTTCTGTGTTTAATTCGGCAACAAAAATGGATTCGAGCGATTCTGAAGAGAGGATATCGTGAATGGTGAAAGAAACAAAGAATTTGCTGCTGGAAACGTGTAGGACAAGGTGTGAAACGCAATAAAATAGTTTGACGCAATGATGCAATAGTGTTGCAAAAATGCACTAATTGTAAGTATTAATGAAAATACTCTACTTACTAATTTAATAGAAAAGATTGGAATAGCGATTTCCTTCCTTAGTCAGTGAGGTTTAAAAAACGATTCAAATTGACGAATCAATAGCTGCGGGATATTGGACGATCTCCTTTACTAACACATCCTTTAGCAAATCTATACCATATGAAAACAGAGATGTTACTAACGAGCCCATAACAATTCAAATCAAAATAGATGTGACATAGACATTGATATGTTTATTATTTCATTTATTTTTTAAATTTTAATTACAACTTACAACTACACATTTAAAATAGTGCACCACAAAGTTGTAGATAAAATTAATTATTAAATGTAACACAGCGTAAAAAACTGAGTATTACATTTTCTACAGTAAATCATTCAATGTCATTTATATCTACTAACACTCATGTGTACCTACTAACCATTTTGTTTAAAAGTGGTTAAAAATAGAAGAGCTTTAACATTTCTTCGTAATTAAAATAGTCTATTATTTGTTATTAAGGTACCGTAAGACGGTAAAAAATTTGGAAGCTAGTAATGATACTCAACAAATAAAATGTATACTAAAATGATATTTAAATTTAGTCGTAAAATTTTTAAGCGCGGGTATAATTTTTCAGCTTTCAAACAATTTTGTTGTCGATAATATATGACATAAATAATAGAATAACGCAGAATAAAGTCGAAAGCTGTTTTATTTTAACCGATTTCGGCAAAATTCTTATTGCACTCGTGAGTGTGGACAACTACAGAGAAATTTGAGTGGTGTAAAATTAACATCTATTTTCTATTGTCTAAAATTCATAAAAAAGTTGATATTATTTTATTCATTTGAATAAAAACTTAATTTTGGAGTAAAACCAGCTTAAAAATTTTCGTGGATATAGAAACCTTGTTGTACTAAACTATTTTGTGATTTTCCTCTAACTAGGTAAAATGATTGGACTAAAATCTGATAATTTTGGTAAACACTTCTAAGAGTTACAGAAATTTCTTCTTCATTAAAAAAATTGTATAACAAGGGATGAAAATAACGTTTTTTTCATGGGTGGATAAACAAGCAGTAATTCTTAATTGTTATTATGGTCATAATAAAATAAAAAGTCGTTAATTGGGGAATAACAAAAACTTTGTCACATTACTGTTGTAATAATTTTACAAATCATATATAAAAATCGTAATAACTGAATTCAAATTAACACAGTGAAAATTTCACTTAGCTAGACGTTAATAGAAATTGATATGTTATTGAGTCTAATTGAGTTTACATTGGAGTTTTATTATGCAAAGTATTTAATATACACATTTTTTAAATAGTCTGTGGCGGCTTTAGATTGTACTTTATTATTTAAATTTATCTGAACAATTACTGAAAATAACTATTAGTATTGGTGACTTTTTTTTTAATTGATTTTTAGTTGACAGTACCAGTCGTGCAATATTGGTTGCCTATGCTCGGTAGTCATGTCGCTTGTAATCATTAATGAAGGCTCTATATATCTTCTAGATTTCTGGTAACCAGGAATTTCACTTCCTTTGTTATATTTTAAAAGAAAATATTGAATTTGTTTGAATTAGCTTAAAATGTTAAATTCTGTTTAAAACAAGCTTAATACTTAAAATGTGATGACTCACCTTTTAATTCCTCCATTATAGGAATGCCATTAATGTATTGTCGGTATTGTTATGTTTTGTGGCGCTAAGATTTTAGTGTACAAGCGGCACCGGAGCTATTTTAAGTTTGCAACCAGGTTTTGTTGTTGAATTCTGATTCTCATGAGAATAATGCAATTGAATCCAATGTGGAGTCTCAAAGTAACAGAGCGCCATCAAATTTGTAGTTTGAATGTTCGCAGACAAGTCTTAAATTTAATTTGAAGACACAGGCGGCTCTGTTGGTAGAATTGTGAAGTCAGAAGACAGTCGGTAGTGAAGCACCCGGCCTCCTTGATTTAATTAAACAATTTGTAAAAGCGTGCCTTGAATATATCGACAATTGAAGTCACTGTAAATACTACAGAACACAAAGAACTGCTGTTTGTGCAGCAAATGATTACTTTACTATTAATGCGACATAAACGTGTGTTTCTACGAAGACAATGCTCGTATAACACTTTGTGTGTCCTATTATACTCATATTATATTTTTTTTATATATGGAAAGACCAATTCGCTACAAATATGCTTATATGTATACATTTTTTATAAAATTATCCACCCGATTATTGATAATTTTGACTTATAAGTTAATAAAAAAGTATCATTTTATTAAGCCTGTAATTTTACACTTTTTCTATAATTTTCATCAAAATGTAAAATAAAAAAAATTGTGCATTTTCAGAAATTGAACACAGAATATAATATTTTTTATTAGAACCCAATAGATAGTACACGTACAGGGTGTTTCCAAACTTATTAGATAGATATTTTGTTCATGGTAGGTAGAATCCAATGACAATAACCATTTCAATAATTCAAGTCAATATGCCCATTTACGATAAGTTTGCAATGACATCACAGTTCGAAATGATATAGTGTTGCCAGATTGTAAAATTTTTTAGAATTCTTAAGAGAATTAATTTTTGTTAGCGAAACATGTTGATGTGTTTTGTGGACTTCTAGGTACGCATTTTCATGGTGCAAGAACCATGAGGTATCGCCACAACTCTGGTCCTTTTTGCGAATTTTTTCACGTAACCGTTGTAGATCGTCTTGATAGTATACACGGTTCACTGCAAGAATTCAAAATGCATAATTCCATTAAAGTCAAAAAAACAGTGAGCATCACTTTCACATTGAATCGAGACTAATGTGCTTTCTTAGGGCGCGGAGATCCTTTGCCAATCCCTTGTGACGATTGAACTTTTGTCTTAATATCGTATCTACTCATAAACCCAACTTTCGTCTCTCGTGTTGATCCTTTGAATGAATGTTTCATCGTCATTGGATTGTTCAAGGAGTTGCCGACAAACGTCCTCACCACAGAGCACCTAGAGTGTACGTTTCCTATCCCAAAGCATGGAAACCGGTGAAGCCAAGTTGCGAGGAAGAAGAGTGTGCGAGGTAATCTGACAGCGCATACTTTGAACAGATCCGGATTAAGCAACATTTTTACACTTCTGACAAATATTCATTTTTCAAGTTTGGAATTTAGAAAATAATATATTTTAATGCCTTGCTTAACAAACCTACAAAATAATTTAAATATATTTATTGTCCTTTAAGTAATTTTAGTTTATTTAACCTTTTTTAGTAGATTTCACTCAATTAAATATTGTAACTTCATGATTTATTTTCACATCACAAGTTCTTATGCATATTTTTAAATATGTTCTTGGTTGTACTGTTTTTATAGGAGTTATTAAAAAATATACATGGTGGGCCACCAGTAACGCCTCGGTCGCTAGGGACCAAACGGCAAGTGTTATAGAAACCTGTTTAGGTGGGTATGTGTAGGTTGATTACAGCTACATTTTCAAAATATTTTGAAATATACAGGGTGTCCAGGAAAATCGTACCATATCAAAGTTATGTATTTTTAAATGGA
>NW_019420711.1:0-6074 GCF_000390285.2 Anoplophora glabripennis
ATTTCAGGAGGTGATTCTACACGAGAAAATAATGGCAGTTTGCTTATAAACGTATGTCCGCAAATGATTCGTTTTCCGAGATACGGGGTGTCAAAGTTTTTCTTAAAAACTGACTATTTAATTTATTGCTCTGAAACCGGTCGAGATGTGCAAATGCGATTTGGTGGTTTTTAAGAGGTAGTTATTACGCATTTTTTGACATGCAATTAAAAATTTTATGTTCATCATTGGCGCGCGTACGGGTAATAATCTTAATTTTTTAAAGAAAAAAATGATACGCCACTGAGATATTACAAATTAAATCATATTTGAATTCCTCGTTGAATTTGTGACAAAAAATCTCTCTTGCATTTTCTTCGTATGGGGCGCCGTTTTGATGCAAAAAAATAAAACATGATTTTTAATTTGTAATATCTCAGTGGCGTACCATTTTTTTCTTTAAAAAAATTGATATTATTACCCGTACGCGCGCTAATGATAAACATAAAATTCTTTATTGCGTGTCAAAAAATGCGCAATAACTACCTCTTAAAACCCACCAAATTTCATTTGCACATCTCGACCGGTTTCAGAGCAATAAATTAAATCGTTTAAGAAAAACTTAGACACCCCGTATCTCGGAAAACGAATCATTTGCGGACATACGTTTATAAGCAAATTATTTTCTCATGTAGAATCACCCCCTGAAGTTTGTCGCACTTATTAACTAACACCATGTATACCGTTATTAATATGATGTGTTTCTTAGATCTGTCTAACATTCCGATTTCTTCTTCTATCCCTTTTTTCACCTCATGATTATTCGTTTCTCATTCAAGGAGTATCAAAATGTGACCCGTTATTTGTTCAGTCTGTTAATTACCAAAATCAGTTTGTAAATAACAACATAAAAATTGGTGACAAACAGTTATTTTTAAACTCCATCTATAGAACGTAAATGGTAATTTGTTTTCAATTAATTATCAGTCCTCGTTATACAAATTTAACGGACGCTCTTCTTGTTAAAATAGAATATCGACGTTGATAAAATGTAAATTAGGAATACTTTTAACCTAATTACCGCTGGAGGCTTAAAATTTCCCAAAGAAACTCAGTCAATAGACCCTTATTATGTAGGTGAAGGTAATTCAAAAGTTTATTGGTTAAGAAACACGAGAACGAAAAATAAGCTTAAATTAATAATGACACAATTGAGATCCCGATCCGCTTTTCATTTCTTCTAGCGCCGTGCTTGACTTTTGATGAGCCCGGTGTTCTTTGACTGTGCAGTTTTCCAGTTTTCGAGGCTGCGACGAGAACACTGGATCACTACTTTACAGTAATTAGCTCTTTAGGGGGTTTAAATTTAACAACACAAAGGGAGAACGACGGACTCGAGGTTCAAAAATTACCTACCATTACCCATTGATTATTGATTCGTGCTAATCGCTACTTAATCAAATTCTCGTTCACGTCGCGCTGCACCTCTTCCTTTCTGTTCGGCTTGCGGTTTAATTCCGTTTCACTTGGTTAAATGTCGACAGATGTGGATGACGTGGTGACAATTCTAGCTATTAATTTTGCCGGATGCGGAAGCGCCAGACGTCTACTTTGAAAATAGATTGTTTACAGCAAATAATTTGCGATTTAATTATTTACTTTAATTTCAGTCTACAATCAAATAAATTTGAATTTCTTAGGTCGTCAATAAAATGCTTTAACTACATATGCAGGAAATAAGCCTTATATTCTTACAAGTATATTTATTACTAACGACACTCCATGAATGTTCATGTTGCGTTAAAATTTAGTAGCTAACCCCAAAATTTATCTTATCATTGCTGTACATTAACTCTTTCTTAGATTAAGGTCAATGCCTTAATGAATCAAAGGTCTAAAGACTCTGGACAGATTGTGGGAGCTTAAAAAAACATTACATTTGTTATTTCTGGAGATGTTTGACTTAGATCACAGTTTTAAGAAGATAAAGATAAGACATATATTACCGCGCATGCTGTAAACTTCCCATTTCCCGCACCCGTGGTGCTATTTTTAATTGATCCGCTCAGTTCTGTTTTTCTTTCCAGAAGATGAGCAACCCCCAAACTGGATATTTTGCAGAACTC
Source organism: Anoplophora glabripennis (assembly GCF_000390285.2). NCBI lineage: Eukaryota > Metazoa > Arthropoda > Insecta > Coleoptera > Cerambycidae > Anoplophora > Anoplophora glabripennis. The sequence continues at coordinate 2,106 of NW_019420711.1, forward strand.
CCACTTTGTCGGAGGATAGGAATCTTTTACTTGTCTAACATTGTTTAGACAAGAAACCAATGGTTGGATCTTTCCGAAGGATCTTCCTATACAAACCACGCCTAAGTTTGTATACTTTCTCTGAATATAGTGACTTTCAATCCACTAGAAGTTGGACGAGCATCTCGAGGCGGATAATCAATCATCCAAGCAATCATCCTTGCTCTTATCAGCTCAGTTTAGTTATATTACAAGTTTAGTCTGTTTAAAAACAATTATTCCCCAACTAAGTCGCCCAGTCGCGGAAAACGGCAGCCTCTGCAGTCTTTGTTCCCTCTATCTCTTTCACCCTCTTTGACGTAGATTAATGAACCTTAGCCGAAGGGAGAATACATGGGGATTTATGAAGATGTACAAGAATTTGGTGGGAACACATGAAGATTCCTTTAGAACTTCTGGCTTGAACTGGGATATATTTTGGGATGTACAGAAATTTAGAAAGGTGTGTAGGAGTTATTGAGGATTTACCGTAGATATACTTAATTGGGCGCATGCGCATTGTATTAGTTTCTTGTCATAGGGAGTATTTAATGTTACCGTTATATTTCAAATCTTAAAAAAGTTAAAAAAATATTTTATAAATTTTTGGCAAAGGCATTTGAAGTTGAGGGTATTTCGAATATAGACTACAAGCCCATCGGAAATTTTGAAGGGGTCATTTGACCCAACATGCCGGGTCAACCTAGTCTTATATATAAAATTCTCGTGTCACAATGTTCGTTCCCGTACTCCTCCGAAACGCCTTGACCGATTCTCATGAAATTTTGTGAGCATATTCAGTAGGTCTGAGAATCGGCCAACATCTATTTTTCATACCCCTAAATGTTAAGGGTGGTCCACCCCAAAATTTTTTTTTATTTTTTGGACAAAATTTTCTGTTTTTATTTTTTCATGATTCAGATTTTACGTTATGATTTGTATAGCGCTTTTTTATAAATTTGTACAGATAGGCCTTTTATGTGTCGACACTTACCTTTGACAATTTGTATTCCCAACACGTCGTAGTCGCGCTGCATTCCTCGTTTTGTAGACTGGATCTCTAGCTGCTTTCGTACTCCTAACAGTTGTCGGCGTATCCTCTGGAATCGGCGTATTTGTACTCACTGCACTTATTTTTATTTGCACTGATTTGTATTACCCTTTATCATTTATCACTTATATTAAGAATCAATTTGTTGTTGAACTATTTCGGAACTTTGTTGATTTCTAATTTTTGTTGTATTCGGGCTTATGTACGTTCGAGAAATGTCACTTTCGGATTTATGACTGCACCATCGCCTTTGACGTTTCACCACCAGTTAACTACGTAAGTACTTGAATATTTTGTTAATTCGTTGTTATAAACATTTTTCATTTATTTTTAGGAGCACTACTATCGATGTGAGTTCTCTCGCTGCCAAAAATGAACTGGACAACTCAATCCCACGCAGAGATTAAGTAGCAAAACAAAAACAAACGAATATTGCTATGGCAACAATAAATTGTAATTTTGGAAAATTTTATTTTAGAAATTCTAGCTTTTATTTAAAATTTGACTGCATGTACTGTTTATATTTGAATTCTATTTCCTTTGCTGAATATTTTGATACCACTTTCACCTTGCTAGGTTATGTTGTAGTTCATATTGCAATGTAGCACATTTTACCAAATTACACTTATATTTTAATGCATGGATTAAATTTCTGCATGCTTGTCTTTTCTATAACCCTATTACTGTCTATACATCACTTTTTACACAGTCTTTATGCATTTTTTTAGGTAGAAATGGACAAAAGTTTTCAACATCCCGTTCCGAGGAACATTTATACAGTCTAAACAACAAATTGATCTTTGCTTTGGGTACTACTTATCTTAAATGGATTAACAAAGGTCTCTTACACACTATATACATGATTTTCTACTACAGGAACATTTTAACACAAAGAAATTTTCAAATTTTTAACGGAGCTATACATGTCAATACAATTGTGTCACATAACTGCTTTTAATAACGTCTGAGTTTGATTCCACATATACATTCTACATTAAGGTACTTTATATTTTATTTATTTATTGGTTTGATAGCATGTTTCGAAAATATGTGTGAAAAAACTTTTCTTTCCGATACAGTACTGTCAAAATTGTACAATATTTTTTAAATATCCTCATGTCAGAACTTTTATTGAATTAATAGCATTTTGGGATTGTTCTTTATCGTTCTGTGCTACTACTTGTAGAACATGAGTTTATTTGCATAATTTCTGGAGTATGCAAACTCAAATTATGTTTTGAATTTGACAGTTCTGTCGTTTCGTTATAACGCTTTCATACAGTTACAGATTTTTTTCTATTTAAAACTCATAAATACATCCTTCATTTATATAAAACATAACATTACNTTATTTTTATTTTAAAATTAAAATTACCGCTACGAAATTCTAGCTGGTCATCGAAACATCTTCTTTCTCTGTCTATTTTTTCTTTTTCTTTTCTTCGGCATATAAATTTTTGTTTGGTTTTATTCATGTTTATAACTGACCATCTTAAAGTTGTTTTAGTAACAAATACACTTTTAAACAATTTTTACTAATTTTAAACATATATTGTATGCCAATGGCTTCATCATAATTTTTGCATAAATAAATTGTTCAAACAACAGAAGTTGCAAATATGCAAATGGGAGGGTACTGTTACTTCAAAACGTATAGTATTATATAAATGTTTTAAATGTAAGTATTTATATAGAAATTTTCATGAATATTGAGTTAAAATTAATTGTTTATTATTATATGTATTTAAAAACAATATTTTATTGCAAGTCATTAAATTTCTAAATTTCTCAAAATATTTTCTCGATTCTCTATACACATTTTTTTTTAACTTAAAAACAATGCTATCATAATTTCTACGGTATAAATTAAATTTCTCTTGAAATTAGGATAAAACTCAGTTTGGACTTATACAGTTTCGGAGAATTGTTCCAACGAATATATGTATACGGTATTGCAATTTGCATTCTTTATGTTACATTTCTGATGAAAATTTATAAATGCCGTATAGTTATTAATAATCTAAAAATGTAGTAAAAATTTAATGAAAAATATTATCAGCTATGAATCCACTAGTTAAAAATGTACGGTATTGTTTTTTTTTATTTTTTTTACTTATGAAAAGTCAATTACAGCCATAATATTTTGAATATAACATTTTTAGTTTATAACAAGGAATTTTCAAAGTATTGTGTTGTATTCAAAGTTTTAATTTGTACCATTAATTATAACCGGCCATGATTTAGTACGATAGTTTTTGGTTATATTTTATCAAAAAAGTGGTTGCCGTAAATTGTTTATAAACTTTTCCATTAACCATAATTTTCAGAAGGCCAACTATGCCTTCTGAAAATAAGAATAAGAATTATTTGGAGAGTTAAATAATCATGTGGAATCGGACATTTTTCAATGAGTTGAAACAATGGGGGCTAAAATAGAGGGTTGCACCCTGTATTCCTAACCCCTGTATCAGCAGATACGTATGGCGTTACTAAAAAAATTATCTACGTATTGATCCGATACGATACTTGCAGTATAAATGCCNATCATGTGGAATCGGACATTTTTCAATGAGTTGAAACAATGGGGGCTAAAATAGAGGGTTGCACCCTGTATTCCTAACCCCTGTATCAGCAGATACGTATGGCGTTACTAAAAAAATTATCTACGTATTGATCCGATACGATACTTGCAGTATAAATGCCGTACCTACTGTAATAAATCACCAAAACCCAGGCCAAAATTTTCGGAAAATTAAAAAATTTTCCTGGCTTCCTGTATTACTATTTTTGTACGGCATTAGGTTGAGGTTCATATTTTTTGTATAACCTATATACTTTTAAAATGCCATACAAAAATGTTTTGCCGAAAACCATCCACCTTGGACAGGTTTAGCTCACCT
>NW_019420712.1:0-6003 GCF_000390285.2 Anoplophora glabripennis
ATGTGCTTTTATAAATATTATCGCACGTGTGCTTTTTATATGAAAATTCAATGAATATCGCCAAACCGACCATTTGAGCCGCAAAACCGGGGGGAGGGGATGAATTATAGAAATTGAAATCGCGCGTTCAAAAAGAGCGCGCGCGCTTCGGCGTTCAGTATCTCGGCTTCTATGGCTCCGATTTTGATGATTTTTTTTTAAATCGATGTAGAAAAATGAGAGGAATTCAATTATCAAGGTTTCATTAAAATATTATAAAGCCCTTTTCGGTCTATTACGTCTAAAAATTTTCCACATTTCTTTGTTATACTGTATATTCATGTAAATAATAATATCGATGGTAGGATATAGGTACATAATCCACTGTTACTAAGTTGTAGTTTTAATAATTACATGGTAATAATGTTTAAATAAAATCTTGAAATCTTTATTTAATATGTAATTTATTTATTGTATTCATATAATATAGAAAAAAATATAGATACAAATAATTATTTATTTATTTTTACAAAACGTGTTTATTATACTTTCATAATTATCGTATTATTAAAGTTTTTCACTTTTTTACATCATTGGTATTTTCACTTATAATATCAGCATTTGAATAAGTATTGTTGTCCATTATTTTCAAATCAGTGCTTAACTAATTGTAAGTAGGTACCACTGTTAAATTAACAGCAAATAATGACTTATGGTTGGTTAATTTGATTTTTTAAATTTGCCAGCAATTTCATAGCCATCCTCGCAAGAAATTGGATCATTTTATTTATCACAAAATCCGTCAAAAACAGAAAAATTAAAAGATAGGTATAGGGAGGTGTAATATGGATAGATGTGGAGTAAATTTCTACAACAGATTTTTATTAAATATACAGGGTGTCCCATTTAGAAAAACCAAGTTTTGGCGGTTCGGTCAATCAAATTCGACAATAAATATGAAATTGAAATAGGTCGAAGACCATTAGACCATTAGAGATACATATAGGGAAGCTTTATAAAAGTCNTTTGCGGCTCAAATGGTCGGTTTGGCGATATTCATTGAATTTTCATATAAAAAGCACACGTGCGATAATATTTATAAAAGCACATACGAAAAGTTCTTAAAAAACCTACCAAATTCAATTTTTGTTGTTGTTACATTATGCATAGTTTTGCAGCTAACGCTTGTTGACTTTGACACTTGATATCTCGGAACTTATGTGACCGATTTGAACGTTCTTTTTTTCAAGTTAAGCGTCTTTCCGAGAACTATTTTTTAGTACTTTGGTATATATTCCAACCCGCAAAACGGCTTCACGAAAGTATTTGTTTATAAAGTTAAAATTTTTCGAATTTTTAAAATCGCTCCAAAAATTATTAAAAAAAAGAAAATTAATATTATAACGATTCTATATGATAGTTAAAGAGTCCAAGTATGTGTAAAAAAATCAGCGCCAATTAAAATGCCTAACTTTAACCCCAGCACTGACGCAAAAAAATAACGACATTTCGCGCTGAAATTTAGTAACAAATTGTCTCATACCAAAACTATCAGACCGATTTCGATCGGGTTTTGGAATTTCGTTTTGTAATCCTTTAAAGTACTTACATGTACATTTATAGTAGAATTGGACAATTTCTTACCTATCAGTTGAACGCTTCAAAATTACCTCGATTTTCATCACTTTCTTACGCTGTTTTGGCTTTCTAGCAACAAAAATATTGAATACGCAGGTCTCAAAACAATTGTGTCTTATAGCAAATTTCATAACAAACAATTTCAGCAGTAATAGTTTTTTCTGTAAACTGCATATTTAAGAAGTTATATTGGAAACTGTTAGGAAAAACACGTGATTTTTGAGTATTTTTGCAGTTTTTAATATTTTCTGCGAATAGCACAACTTTTTTTCTTGGCGCAACCTTATATTTTCATTGTTTATATTATTTTCGACCGATTTTTACTAATATCTAATCTACGTCAAGCAACAACCATGCCAATGTGTAATTCTCCTGGACTAAAGGTCAGATATGATTCTAATAATTTTTCTCTGAAGAGTAAAAACTTTTTTCATAGAGGTGCATGACCCCATACTAAAATAGCATATGTTATAATGGAATGGATACAGCCATGATATACTATCAGCAAGCTTGATATTGAGACTGTTCGTTTGAGACTCCGGAGTAAATAAGTACGTTTTGATATCTTGGAGCAAACATAATCAGCATGTTGATCCCATGTCAGTTTAGGGTTAAGATGAACTCCCAAGAATTTTATATGTGCTGGATTATCCCAGTTTTCCATATTCCGGAGACTAAAGATCATAGTTTCGGTCTTCGAAGTATTCAAACTGAGTTGATTACTAGTAAACCAGTTTTCTACCGATGCATGTTGGTCATAAGTTGATGTCATTAAATGTTCAAAGTTTAAGTTGGTTCTAGTTATATTGGTATCATCAGCAAAGAGTATACTTTTAGTATCATGAGGTAAACAATAGGAAAATCATTAATATATATCAGTAAACAGTAACGGACCCAATATGGAACCTTGTGGAACTCCATGTTCAATATTTTTTATGGATGATTTCACATTGTTATATACAACATACTGTAATCTATTACTCAAATATGATCTCAATAAATCCGAACTGTACAATGAAAAACCATAATTATGTAGCTTATGTATAAGAATTTCGTGTGATACACAATCGAAAGGTTTTGGCAGATATAAAAATTGACTAGCAACGTATTTCCCTTCTTCAAAACTATTGTTTATTGTGGATGTTCGATCTATGGCTAGTGTGGTTGATAGATTTATACAGGATGTGGTTTTTAGGGAATAAAAATTAAAATACACGTCCAAAGAATACCTACTTATAATAAAAAAGTAACAAAAAGTGTATCTTTTTGTATTATGGAAGAGAAAGAAAAAGAAAGTATAAAATAAAAAAAAATAAAGATGAAAAGAATGAAATTTCCTCATAATTACAAAGATTTACGGTTGCCATTACAGTCCATTGCTAGACTTTAATCGGGCTGCTCCTTGCTTTTTTTTATACGCCTGCATAAACAATATTGTTTAATAAATAAAAATAAATAAATATCACTGTAAGTTGTAGACAGCATGTGTATTTAAATATTCATGTTCCAATTTATAAATATAGCCATTAAATAAATCACCTAAAATCTCAACATGTACTAATTTTATCAAAATCCATTAATTTTTTAATATATAAACTAGTCAAAACTAGACAAAAATTAAATTTCTAGTTTCTCAGACTGAAAGTGAACATTTTTAACGCTGTCCACCTTTAAGAGATTATAATATCCAACGGAAAAATATTCCAAAATTTTTTTCTTCCCTATAAAATGGTTTACGGGCTTCAGTATTTTTTTTTTTCAATTCCACCTCTTTGCTTTTTTAGTTTGATTCTTCCTCTTTCATTTGAGTTATTCAAGAACTTTGCACAATGAGTTGTTACTGAGTTATCCTCATTCTTATCGTTTTTTAATAAAAAAAATTCGATGCAAAAAAATTGATTCAAATAATGGTAAAAAATTTTATACACATTCATATGCAACAGCTGTCAAATAACATAATGACAGCACAATAATGATGGCTCCTTTCAAACAAAACAATTTTTGTTTAATATCCAAGGCCTACTATTGCTATGCTATCTTCTTTTAATTCCTGCGGACTGCAGATTATTTCGTTGGTTTTGCTGATTGTTCTAAAACGGCTATTGAAATAAAGCATTTTTATTTAGAATTTAAAAATTTGTCAAATTATGTTAAAAAAATACGGTGTTGCCATTTAAAGAAATATTATCTTAGTAGCTACTGAAGAAATCTGGCAACATCGGAATGAATTATTTGCAAATTTTTCTTAGTTATTTTCTGCAACGTTGCATTTGGAAGTATTAGTCTATCAGTTCAAATGAAAAAGTTGGCCTATATCTGGTTTTAAAAAAATTACACTGTATATGGAATAGATACACTATTGCGAACTTAGAGTTCCGCCATTTAACTTTAATCTTCTGATTATGGCTCCACAGCTTTGATAGGGCTCCTACCTTTCTGGTTTTCTCTTCCAAATAGTACTTAATGCACTTTTGCTAGTCCTTCACACTCACACAACAAGTTGGCTGCGGTCCGCTTTTCCTTTTGGAAGAACACACTGTCTTCTGCCAGGTCAATATTTCTCAATATTTCCTGAATGAATAGTAGTTGTATTATTATTTTTAGCGACTTTAGTAGGTCCATCGTCAATCTTGAGCTTGACTCTGAGGGTTTTAGTCTTTCTCCTAGTACTGTCACTTGAAATTCTTAGAATAAAATCATCGTACTGCTTATAGTATCTCCCACTCTTCATAAAGGCGATTGGTAGGTGTTCTAGTTATAGCATAAAGACCTTTCTTCTTGAAGCAAAATATCTAGTGATCTGGCAGGTTCAACAGTCTTTAGATCTTTACAAGGATAGTGGAGATTAGTTCTTATGGTTCCAGTGATATAAAGGCAACCCAATACAATGTCTTCACCCGCCATGCCACCAAGTTATTTTAGGGCTGAGGTCTTTCCAGATCTTTTCTAGATTGATGTGAAGCTGTGATGAGTTCCATGTTAGCTTTTATTAAAAAACTGTTCCAGAATTAAAACTATAGTTGCCAGATAAAATTTGCTAGGCATATTAAATTTCAAGTTCTCAACTTATCTGGGAGCAGAGGGGGCTTTCCTCGTATACATATTCTACGATAAGACGTGCAGCTTTTTATTAAAGCATTTCTCACAAAACGACACAAGTATGAGCGCCAGGAAGCCGAACATTAACTGCAGTTATAAATTCCAGGATAAAGGGCTTTCGACAAAAAGCCATTGCGTTACTCTACAATACAACTTTTACGGCAACGCTGTAAAAGCGTACACTGACATNTACACTCGATGCACCTAGGCGACTACAGCTACTACCAGAACACAGTGCGTATGCAGCGGTATTTCAGATTTTACATTCAATTTCATTTTAAATTTGAAATGGATCATCTTACGCCTCGTAAAAATGATGACACGATTTTCCTTTGATAAAATACCGACAACTTTTGCTCTACTTTGCATCGAATGCGATCCTACTATAAGTTTAGTTTATTACAAATGATCTCGGTATTTTGTTTTATTATCCGGTACTTTAATCAAAAGCTTTGATTCTAAATCAACACCAAATGTTAAGGTAACCTATAAAAGAGAAAATAATGTCTAGATATTTTAAAATTTTCATATCGAAACATAAGAACCATTCATTTTAGGTTTATTTATAATTTTTTGTTACGTATTACATTCAAGCTCCTAATAAGAAATTTCAAATTCTCTTTAACAAAGCAAGAAATATTTTTCTTATAAAAATTGAGCCATTCTTGTTGAATGTACCAATCAAAAATTCGGGAGACATTCTTCTGAAAATAAATTAGTTAACTTTAACTTACTTTTCATTAACTAACTTTTAATAAGGCGTCTTTTTTCAGATGTCCAACCGCAGCCGTCGGCAGCCAGCAGGCCTAGCCTCTCCAGCAGGTTCCATTCGGCGAGGGTGTCTTTCAGCAGGGACGATTCGGCCGCCCTTGATATGCGGCGAAAATCCGCCGTGAGTCGACTTTGCGGAAGCGGAAATTACGGTCCAGAGAGGGGAGCGGACGGCACCCTTCTACTGAGGTTAGTGGGAAAGTAGTAGGTATGAAAGAAGTAAGAATGCAAAGGAATGACGTCTTTTANTTAAACACCGAACTGAACTGGCATATTTTTATGTTTTACAAAGTTAAAAAGAGCAAATAATTTGTAATAAATCATTGCCTGTCAAGGGATCCAGTGCCATACGCTTTTAAGGGTTTTAGAAATTGAATAATTTTTTTATACATTATGAAGGGACAAAGGGATCAGTTCACGCCTGGCACCCTTGTTGCTACAAAAATTCCTTTATTCTCATAAACTATTTATTTTAAATGTAATTTATTATAAATCCAATTTGTTTTTTAAATTCCA
>NW_019420713.1:0-4464 GCF_000390285.2 Anoplophora glabripennis
TTTATAAAGAAGTAAAAAATAAGAATAGCGTGCCGATTACATTAAAAACGAGATTCTTATTTCTTACTTTGCTTAATTTTTTAGTTTGTGCACAAACTAGTTTTACAGTGAACCAAGAAAACAATGCATTTACTATTTCCGAACGTGTCGATATGGTGTTAGTGTATGGTACAGCCGGAGTAAATGCATTCGCGGCGACTAGGTTGTACCGGGAACGATGGCCACAACGTCATCCCTCATGTGCAAATACAATCCTACAGTACATTGTGCATTCAGCGGGTGCGAGATACGGGAAGTGTTATTCCTCGAGAAGAAGGACGTGGTCAGCAAATGAACTTTAATGTTGAAGATGCTGGATGACCCCACGATTAGTACTCGGCGACTCGCACAGCTAGTAGGAACCTCATCTCGTACGATACATCGCATCTTAAGTCCGCTGTTGCACCCTTGTCATCTGCAACCAGTTAAACAGATTTTACCTCCGGATTGTGATCAACAAAATCGTTTTTGGATATGGTTATTATGGCAATGTGCCAATCAAGTAGACGTTCCTGCTTATGTTTGAGTTATGGTTGATTTACCCGTGGTAAAGTGAATTTCCATAATATGCACATATGGGTCTATGAAAATCCTCACGCGATTAGGGAAACTCATTTTCAACATCGGTTCTCGGTAAATGTTTGGGCTGGTATAATAGACGATGTCTTGTGGGTCCCTATTTCTTCGAAGGACGACTAAATGGATCAACATATGCTGACTTTTTGGAGGACCGGTTGTCTGAATTATTGGACGATGTGGCATTACAAGTTCGGGCATGTATGTTTTATCTGTGGAGGCTCCTCCACACAGTACTTGAGAAGTAACGACACTTTTGAATGAAATGTTTCCTCAGCGATGGATTGGACGCGTTGGTCCTGTGCCGTGGCCACCTCGGTCACCCGATCTAACTCCAATGGATTTTTATCTTTGGAGTCACTTGAGGTCATTGGTTTACAATACTCAAATTGCTATGGTGGAAGAATTGCGAAACCGTATACTTGAAGCTACTTAAACAATTAGGGGAATAGGTACCTGGAATTTGGGAAAATATTCGCCAAAATTGGGTGCGTCGCACAGTGGGAAATATTGGAAAAAATTCTCGCCACTCGCATTGCTGCATGCATTGTTGTTACTGCGAGAGTTCGCAAAGAAAACCACATCCGTAAGCATCTGTAGTTGCCAAATGCGTGCACTAAACAAACTCCATTAAAATATGGAACAAAATGAAATAAAACTTACCATTTCTAGAGAAAATTTTGAAATTGATCCCCATTAGCACAGATACAGGCATGGCACCGACACACAGTGGGAAATATTGGAAAAAATTCTCGCCACTCGCCAATTTTCATCGTCTCGTCGTGATTTTTTTTTAATAATCTCGTTGTAATCTGAATTTTCATATTCCGGTGAGATTTTTTCGAAAAACCCTTTTTTTAATGCTTAGGGAGCGCCCCTTATGACTCTTGATGATATATCTGATGTTTTTTCTTCAAAAACCTAACTCCAGATATATCATCAAGGGTCGTAATAATTAATTTTTATTAATAGCAGATACTTTTTATACATTTTTTTCTACAACTGAACATCGAGTATTTAAAAAATTTTTCTTCGACATTGAGGTTGGGGCGCTCCCTAAGCATTAAAAAATAAAAAAAAAGGATTTTTCGAAAAAGCCTCACCGGAATATGAAAATTCAGATTACCACGAGATTATTAAAAAAAAATCACGACGAGACGATGAAAATTGGCGAGTGGCGAGAATTTTTTACAATATTTCCCACTGTGTGTCGGTGCCATGCCTGTATCTGCGCTAATGGGGATCAATTTCAAAATTTTCTCTAGAAATGGTAAGTTTTATTTAATTTTGTTCCATATTTTAATGGAGTTTGTTTAGTGCACGCATTTGGCAACTACGGATGCTTACGGATGTGGTTTTGTTTGCGAACTCTTGCAGTAACAACAATGCATTTAAGATATTTATTACTATTAATTATTATAATAAGAAAATATCAGTTTTTTTTAAATATCTATTTTTCTTAGTTTGTGTTTTTGCATCGAAAAATTTCCCAGAAATTGAAATGTATCTTTCTATCTTTCAACGACGATTTGTTTACGCGGCTGGTCTACAGCACGTAACTCATCGTACAACACACGGACAGGACCGTTCCAGAGAAAATATTTTAATCCATAATTCAACTTTAATTTACGAAAATAAAAACACAAAAATAGAACATTTTCTATAAGACTTTTCTATTATAAATATCGTTAGGAGGTTGTAGTTTAATTTTTATAAATTATACACGCCACACCCTGTATTTGCGATAAACTTATGTCTAAATATTCGCACATCGACACGACCCAGATATGGCAATAAACATTGCCACCTAATAATAATCAGTCAGTATTCTTCGTTTACAAAAATATTTTGTTTGTAATTACATTTATACTTAAATACGTAATACGTAGCTTCAGGCGCCTCCATTAGAAACATTTTAATTTGTTGATTTTCTAAAACGCGTGATTTTTTTGCGCGTATCCATTCGATTTGCGTTCCAAGAATGCTTTTAATTTTAGATACTTTCCAATATCGATGTTGTAGACATTCACAGTAGCTCTGAGCATCGCATATGTTCACCATAATGAAGAAGATATCATACTTTTGCTTAATTCAGAAAAATGTACCGATAGTATATCTTCTGAAAAAGACATAATGTTATCCTGAGCCCGGTAATCAATGAATTTTTTATATGCTTTGTTGATTTAATAATTTCTGGAAGAGTTAATGTGAATTCTTCCATCTCAAGTAATAAATAGTTATTTTTATACAGCTTTGTTCGCTATTATTATAAAATTGAAAATGATCGGCAAAAAATTATGTGTTTAACAGTAAAGTATATTTAATGCCTTGGCTGCTTTAATAGACTCGGTTGCGCCTCGTCCATTAAATACCAGCCGCGGCATTATATCTTGTACTTGCCTAGTTAAACAAATAACTATTAAATAGAAATAACACGCAAAACAGTGAACTTTTAAAAAACTCCCGGGCGAATAACGCAATAAGTTCCCTCTCAGGCTGCAGCTTAGCCTGCACTTAATTTTTTGCGCGGCCGTATGCAAATGCGGATTATCCTATACGGCGTATCCGGCGGGTAAGTTCGAAAGAAATAAGAAGTAAGTGTATCGCGATGTTTATGCAAAAATAACAGGCGAGAAACATCTGTTGCTAAAAATGCGGAATATTAATTCTAATATCCGGGCGTTTAAGAACGGCCCATAAAGAGCGCGGGAGCGTTCAGCTTTTTATTTTCCTATTACCGTCGGCTAAATTATTGTTTTACTTAAGACTCGCCTGTTTAATAATTGATAAGATTACACGCGCGCGAGAAAGAAACAACCCTGAAAAATAAACAGCCCGGCGGAACGCCGTTGATCCCCCCGAGCAAGGGGTATACGGCCCCGTCCTTCTTCGAGTCTACGACGCGACGGCGGAACGGGTCCAAATGAATTAAATTTCGGCCCTCGGTCTCGTCACATTCCAATGAGCGGGGATATTAAATTAGGCATTTGCATAAACGAATTTTTCGTCTAATTGCTTATTATAAGTTGGATATCTAAAGGGGGCCACAGACGATCGGTTATTAACCTCCGTAAGTAAATAGTACATGTCATAAATAACAGAGGCTGATTCAGGACATAATCACCCTCTTCATTTAAAATTATTCTAAACCTATTGACGCAATTTGTCAAAATATGAAAAATGGTTGCCATAAATGGGTTGAGAAATTCTTAGTTACCGAGATACAGAGTGATGAAGTTTTTGAAAAGATGTCATAATTATTCAAATATCTCTAAAGATACTTATACAATTGTCCCAATAATTTACCCAATTAAAGATTACCTACTGAGAAAGATAACTTTATTAGCAAAATGCTAACCTATACAATACTAGTTGTAGAAAACTATACATTTAGAAAAAAGAGTACACGGTGAATCACATGACATCCTGTCCATTCCCTTTATCCTTTTTACCTTTCTGTTTAGAAAAAAAATTGTAAAGACCAAAGCCTTAGTAAACTTTCTTCCAATAAAAAAACTATTGAATGTTGAGCTTATGAAAAATAAGCCAATCTTTTGTTTTATTTTTTAAATAAGAACACTAAATCTACTAAACAATGTTAAATTACACAAACCAACAAAAAAGGTTTTGTATCAGAGACATGAGTACATAGATCTTGTGTATTTTTTGATGCTGAATCCGAATTCGCAGCTCAAAAACCGATCTACCAAATAACGAATGTTCGTGCAATGTGAATGGTTTTTCACATTGTATGTAAGTATACAGGGTCGGAAAGTACCGATGGTCCATCTGCCGTTACGTGAGAGCGATAAAGTAAGTCATAGAAATCCGCAATATATCACATTCTAT
>NW_019420713.1:4889-5959 GCF_000390285.2 Anoplophora glabripennis
CGTTACGTGAGAGCGATAAAGTAAGTCATAGAAATCCGTGCGATAGAGAAAGATGGCTATAATGATGGCGTTTAATAGTCACCGCCCATTTCGCCCTTCCACAAATAAGAAGTGGATCTTATTTGTGGAAGGGCGAAACGGGCGGTGACTATGAGACGCCTTCATTATAGCCATCCTTCTCTATCGCATGGATTTCTATGTCTTACTTTATCGCTCTCACATAACTGCAGATGGACCATCGGTACTTTCCGAACTTGTATATGTAATGTATACAGGGTGTCTCACCACGAACTCCATCGATAGATATTTGGGAAACCGCTTGAAGTATTTTTTTTTTTTTGAAATTGTAATGATGTGATACGGACCGTGGGGCTAAAATATTTTCAAGGTCATCGTATTTCCGGTTATACCGGAAGTCGATACTAACTTTCTTATTTTAAATGGAACCCCCTGTATATTTTGGAAAAAACATATATTTTTACGTTAAAAAATTAGGGGTTTCCATTTAAAAATTTCGAGTTTTCCACATTTTCTGAACCATATTCGAATTTTTTTTTGACCGCCCTGTATAAAAACTGGAAAATTTTCATGTCAAATTCGATAAATTAGATCTTCCTCTACAAATTGACCAATTTTCATAAAAAAATAAACCTATGTTTCCGGGAAAAGTAAATTTTGTTGACAGTCTGCATATGTCAATTTTTGCTTAAAAATCAAAATATTTCGGAAACGGTCAATCCTAAGTATGGAGTGTGCTATAATTATGTTTTCAACTTAAAAATAGATGGTCTTTCCAAATATGCAATAATATACAGGGGGTTCCATTTAAAATAAGAAAGTTAGTATCGACTTCCGGTATAACCGAAAGTACGTTGACCTGGAAAATATTTTAATTTGGTAGGCCCCACGGTCCGTGCCACACCATTACAATTTCAAAAAAATCCTTCAAGAGGTTTCCCAGACATCCATCGTTGGGTTCGTGGTGGGACACCCTGTATAATACAACTCCTTTTGCAAGCCCTGTATAACTGGTTATGAACAAATATCACTTTTTTCTTCTTATGATTCTT